>NC_090725.1:139623930-139628930 GCF_036898095.1 Palaemon carinicauda
AAATATGTCTTAATACCTATATTGTTATAAAAAATATTATCCGAGTAGATCATGCACAATACAAATTTCTTAAGGGTCTTTATTTCTGTAAAATGTATTACTAAAAATTAATTGGGACTATTCAAAATTGTTTGTAACTTTCAATTTTTCCGTTGAATGCAAGCATTGATTTCAGTTATCATAAAGTTAATTTTCATTCATTGAACGTCACTCATCTATAACAATTCTAAATAGTATAGTATCTTTGAAAAGGTGACCAGGGATTGAGAACTAGCACACGAACAGAAACATTGCCCCTACAAAAGTTAGTATTGTGCATGATCTTTTATTCAAATTATTCTGGCAGCCTTAAAAATGTAATGTCTTTCCTGATAAATGCGTTTTAGGAGAATTCTGAAAGAAATCAGTAATCCGCAAAATTTATCTTCATAAGAAAACTTATCAAGTTTTCGATAATAATTGAAAACTTATTAAGATCTTACTGGCAAGCCCCGTCACTCCGAAAATACCTTCTAGCCAAGGCCTTATAATCTTGCTTCTCCCAAATTGCTTGCAGCACATAGTTGCCTGCTGATAGTAAATGTTGCAAATTTTAGCCATTATAATAACTTTGAATTATAGTGATGTATCATTTACCATGTAATTTCTTTTTTAATAGGACAGATTTCTTTTCCCGTTCCTTAATACTTGATTACTATGACTATGAAAGGAAATTATGAATCTTCCTTTAACTCCTACAAGTAAACTGATTCGAGAGTGCATTAGATATTCTTACGTTGATACTGAGGCTTAATTTCATTCAGCCACCCATTCAATCATTAAATTCATATTCTAGGCTAGACCATTGATCTCAGTTAACACTAGACTCCAGAATTCAGTAAAAAAGGCATGTATTTATTTTTTCAGAAGTCGGTGAGGGGCGGGTTGGCTAATCATGCACTAACCACTGCTATTTATCTTCGGGCTAATACGAGGCAAGGTTGGGTATTGTCCTCCTATTCTAAAATCATGTAATGTTAGTAGATACTACTCTTACAGATGGTCAAGTGACATTACATACCAAGGAAGCGGTATACAGAGTTCTCGCCTCCAAGTACAAACCCTATCCAATAGTCATTATCTACAATGTTCATAAGACGCACGTGTATAACAAATAATATAGCACCCAGGGTCCAGATGCTGGACCTTCATAGAACCTATTAGTTGCCGACCAAACCCACCAATGCTGAACTTCAAATTTTTTTTTTTTTTTTTTTTTTTTTTTTTTTTTTTTTTTTATGCAGCCCTAAAACTTTTCCAAAACAAGTCACTCCAATATAATTCGCTGTTATAGAATATTATGTAAATAAGTGTATACTGAAAAATTTTCATTGTGAAAAATATGATATTCATAGATACTATTACTCAAAGGGATGCATCGATTCAAATGCAATGCATACTAGTGCCTATTCATTGGATGAATATACTGGCTGCACTCTGAAAGTTTTATAATCCACTTTAATATCAGAGGATGAAGAATAAGAAGAACTTTGGTTGTCGTTCAGCTCAAGCAAGAATTACACACACCAACATTATATATATATATATATATATATATATATATATATATATATATATATATATATAGATATATATATATATATATATATATATATACATATATATATATATATATATATATATATATATATATCTATCTATATATATATATATATATATATATATATATATATATATATATATATATATATATATATATGGATATATATATTTACACACACACACACACATATATATATATATATATATACATATACATATATATATATATATATATATATATATATATATATATATATATATATATATATATATATATACATACATACATACATACATACATACATACATACATACATATTCGCGTGTGTTGCTATCAATTGGTACATTTAGGGGTCAGATATGATGATAATAATATCAATAGCATTAGCCACGGTAGGACCATTACTGATAATAATGATAAACATGGAAGAAAACCAAAAGAAATATGAACGAGTCGAATCTGTTACAAAATATATATCTTTTCAACTGAATAGAAGAGCTCTGCGGGACGTATTTCTGACGTCTGCCGGCCAATTACTGCCATGAACAATCACCAACTACCACTAACGACCAATCAATGGCTCGTTGGGGATAATTAGTCACCATAATCGTCACAGGTCGCACAAACACATTCACACCAATTGGCCTGGTCTGAGGACATATGGCTGTGACAGTCACAGAAATACGCCTGAAAAGGGCCTGGCTTGCTGTTACTTCTTCTTCCGCTTCTTTTTTCTAAAGCCTTCTTCAAAATTTGTATTTGTAAAAGAGGGTGAATGTGTGTAACCATTGCTGTTTTGATATGTCGTAAGGGTTTCTGGAATTTGGTTAGGTTTAACTAAGTCGAAGGATAATGACGTTTGAAGAGTGTTGTGGTAAAGAGATTACATATACGTTCATGCCATTTTGTGATCTTATTTCTCCAATGATCAATCGTTATGTTTTACTCTGCTAAATCAAGTGATGCTGAATATACTGAAGTCTTCACAGTAGTGTACTTTACTTCTTTACAGCTACGTCCTTTCATCCGTTATTTAATGCATTTTTCAGAATTTGAGTCTCACGTGTATTGTACCACTAGAGATCACGGGGCTGTGGAATAAGTTCGACATTGTTCTTCATCGTACCAAAATGTTTCGCAGTCATTTAGTAAGGATGTAATCACATAGGGAAATATAACATTGATCCTGTTTCTGAGATTTGATTTCATACATGGTAACCTTCATATCGAATCCATCATGACAGTTTAAGAAGTAACAGGTATGCTTGTGACAAAAGAAAAAAAAAAAGAAAAAAAAAACATTAAATGCCCTGTCCACGGTATTTTTTCTACAGTTTTCTCTGTTCATAAGATCTTAGCAACGGTAATCCCAGTTCTTTCTTTGTTATTTCTAAATAATGTACTTTCAATGAAACACTGAATTTGACTGGATTTTATCATTGTTGGAATGGTTACCGCTATACAAAATGATCATAGATTCTTCAGGAATAGAGCAAACGACCTAGAAAAGCAAAAGAGAAATGAAAAAGTTAAGTCGGTCATCATAAACAATAAACAGACTATAGTATTCATGAAAAACATTTTAGTAATCATGACAAACAATTGATCACAATACCAAAAGATGAATATATGGTCATAGTAAAATGTTAATCAAGGTTAAATCATGCATTCATTCATCAATTAAGGAAAGCATGCTTGAATACATTCTAAGAAAAGCAACTTATAACTTAGAAGATGAACGACCCAGGATGTAAGAGGAATCACACGAAGTAAGATAACTAACTTTATCTCTTAAAAGCACAACTGCTGTGTTGTGTTGATAAAACTTTAGAGGACAATAACTTCCGTGACCAATTTTTCATTTGAAATTATAATGTTAAATACTTTGCCATCTCAGGAATTATTATAAATTTAGGCATTTAGTAAATATAGAAAAAAAATAAAACGCCACGACATATTAATTTAGAATTTCTTGTCAAGAAAATATAGACTATTTTATTATGACTAGCTAGCATCCTAACGTCCATGGTTATGGCCATCTGCGAAGATGGATGAAGTAAATATACTGTATTTTTACGAGAAAGAGCAAACTCTTCACATTATATGCTACTAATAATTGTATCAACGAAACTAGAAATTAGAGTCACAAGAGTACCCTGGAATATGTTGGAAAGCTTTCAAAACTTGAAACATACGCGCTCTGAGCGATGGTGTCTGTTATCAGTACTAGTATTGGAGTGTTTTATAGTTATTTTTTCTAAAATGATTGATAATGGAATGCCACATGTACTAGGTCTATATGTTTGTAGTAATACATTGGTTGGATGTTGTGCCCAAAGTGAAGTACCATGTTTTCCTGTCTTTGCCTTCTGTATTTAATATTATTTTTTACATACTAGCATTTTACTATTTTTTTAATTCGTTAGAATTGGATTTGTATAATTTTTTTCCATAGAAATTACCAATAAGTTTAGCAACAAGGCAGGTAAACAAGTGAAGTGTGTCATTTGAAATCCTCCTTGTTATACCAGCCTCATCTCTAAAATCCGTCCTACACTCTTATCGAATGATAGAAATTGGAGAGCATCAACTTTCATGACTTGAAAATGATTTATTAATGCATATAAATTGATTATTGAAATATTTTCCTCACAAGGGCTCTATATCATTAAATGAATAACAGCTTTCCTGTGGGCCAATGACTCGTCAGCATTCTCTATTTGTTTTAGTGATATTGACGAGGAGGGATATTGATATTATCATAACCTAAGAAAAGGTTTAATTTCTCGTTTTTTTTTTTTTTTTTTATTTCGTCTGTTTATCTTCATTTCAGTGGAATTATGCTAGGATATATGATCTAGATTAGGTTTTTTTGTTCGTTTGTTTTGTTGTTTCTCTAATATTTCCATTTTTTCCCTTCTTATATTAGCTGGACTATGCAAAGCATTTGGTACATATTACGATCCTTTTAAAGGGGTAAATTTCTCTTCCTTGGTAAAGGTCTACAAAACGATCTTATTATCGGTGTATTAGCAACGCCTCCCCCTTTCCACTCATCAATAATATTAAAAACATAATGAATGCATTTAAACCTCCCATATCATTAGGAACCCTCTATCTCTATACGCTGCCTCAGTAGGTTCAATGATCTTTTGATCTTGGTGGGTCCTATGATCGCCTGGTGGAAAAGATCCGTATCTCCAGGCTTCCTGGGCGAGCCTTGCTAATGCCCTTGCCTTGTTCCATTGATGCCCCAACGACCCAGCGTTCCTCTTCTTCGAGTCATGTCCTCTTTTGTTCTTTTCGACCCTAATTCATTACAGCATATCTCTAATTGTCCTGCAGGTCATCTTTGACTTTTGTAAACCCTTACAATAAGGGTTATATTGGTCATCCC
>NC_090725.1:139641430-139657526 GCF_036898095.1 Palaemon carinicauda
CCAGGAGGTTATGTTTTCGGTTCGGTTTGTTTGTTTGTTTGTTTGTTTGTTTCTCTGTTTGTCTGTCTGTCTGTGGACAACGTAGAGGCCACATTTCTACACGGAATCACTTCAAACTTGGCCAAGTAGTTCCCCAATGTGTATGGAAGAACTGATTAAATTTTGGTCAAGGTCACCCCAAGGTCAAGGTCACAGGGGTCACTGGTGTCACTATGACATAAGTGGCCATATCAAGAGACAGAAATAAAGCACTGACTTTTGCATAAGCCAACAGGGAAGTCCTAGTCCAGGCGCAACCCATGGGTGATGTTCAAATTTATAAAGGTCAAAGGTCAAGGTCATATTGGTGCATTATATCAATGTCATATTAAGTATCAGTGGCAAATGAACAAAGATCACTTGAAGGTCAAAAGTCAAGCAGGTCACTTGAAGGTCAAGGTCACGTGAAGGTCAAGGTCACGTGAAGGTCAAGGTCACCTGAAGGTCAAGGTCACGTGAAGGTCAAGTACATTTGAAGATCAAGGTCACTTGAAGCCAAGGTCATGTGAAGGTCAAGGTCACGTGAAGGTCAAGGTCACTTGAAGGTCACGTGAAGGTCAAGGTCATGTGAAGGTCGAAGTCACATCAATTCATGATTCTAGGACATATGGCGCTCTAGGTCACCTTGGCGGAGGTATGTCCTCTACGAGGACCATGTCCGCGTTCAGGACTTGCTCACTTGTTACTGTTGTTATTATCATTTCCATTATCATTACTTAAAGAAAACGCAATAACGGTTTTAAAAATCTTTCGTATTAAGAATCAATACTCATATATCGTTTTATATCCATAGTCTTCCAGAGCAAGAAATGAATATACTGTAAGTAGAAGATGAATACTGTAGATGCAACTTTTTTCATTATCCTTATATACTTTTTTGTTATCAATTGAAAATATGGTATTTAGCAAGGCTTTCTTAAATTGAAAATAAGATTCGTATTGTTTTGAATTAATATTTATGCAAAAAACATTCTTCATTATTCTCCCTAGGTTATGTAACGGTGATTAATAACTCAAGCATCTAAAAGGATTTTAAAAGTAAAGGAAGGAAGCAAGCGTACTTGTTAAGGGAATTTGGTCCAAATAGCATTTTCTCGGTGCACCTGTCATGTCTCCACTTTCAATCTGGATTTTCTAATAGGTTTTGGCCAGCAACCCCCACCAAATCCCCGCAAAAATATATTATAGTAGACAAGTGCTGAATCCACAATAGGTACAATACCTGGAAAACTTTCGACTGCAGTGGCTCGTCCAACAGAAGACTACCTGCCTCACTTGCTTTAATCATGTAATCTTGCGCTTCCTAGTTTTTAATAATTTTCCAGTTGTACCCCTTTTCCCTTAATCTTTTAAGCCTTTTCTCTGCGTAATTTTGTATTGCTTCTCTCAAGACATCCGAATTATACAGTACAATGTTGTCAGCAGCCTGCCGCCTCCATTCACTTCGAGCGACCGAACCTGTGAAAACTCGAGACCAATATTTCTACGGCTGTTTACGTTTCTATTACAAAACGGCCAGTGTTGCCACAATGAGAGGAAACTATAACTCTCGAAAAAGAGATTTTCATGAAAACATAACCTAATGTAACGTTATTTGATCTGTCATGTGAGAAATGAAGTGGTTTTCCCCTTCGTTCATAACAAACAGCCCAGGGTGTAAAGCACTGAACGACAGAAATGTATTATGAATGGTATATTTACAATTGCAACTGTGTAAATGACACATAGCTAGTTTACCCATAATGAACAAGAGCCCAGGCCTAATTGAAACCGTAAACTGTTCCATTTCAATCGATAATATTAAAGGGCATGATTTTCTAGCTATTAAGTGTTGCTATCTATTACCCTAGATTACAAAGGATTGTCCCTACAAATAAAAGAAAAAACTGTATCTGTCACGATTCCTTTAAAAAGAAAAGTTTCAAAGCGGCTCGAAATAATACCCGATATGAAAATTAAAAGTTATGAAATCACTCGGGGTAGTTTTATAGAGCTTCCATCTCCATGGACGAAACCTTTTACATGTAAATTAGTATAGATATGCTTATCCCAATGATTCAAAGTTTCTAGACAGTAAATCAGTACCTTCAAGTTTTTGCTTCAATGCATCATATCAAAATCCTAACAAAAAGTTGCAGATAAGAGCCAATTTGTTACTGAATGAACGAAGCCATCTAGGAGGAATAGACAAACTTATAAACGTAGAGACTTAGACTCTCGAATTCTTGGTAAGTTTAAGTTCATTTCAACCTTTCGGGTTCTGCAACATATAATTTACTTGAATTACTTCTAATTTTTTCATGCACGTTCAACTTCCGCACTTTACGATTATATTGGAAACTATCCATAAATTTCTTCATACATTCCGACTTTCCTTTTAATCGAAATTCCTTTCCATTTTGTACAATTCCTACCCTTTTCATTGTTAACCAAATATGTGATTCACCTCGTTCAGAAATCTACTCTTTTCAACAAATATCATGAAAATAACCAAGTGGACCAGTCATTTCCTATAGTTCACCATACATACTAACAAATTTACATTATTTCCTGGTTTTCATTTACCTCCACACCTTGTTATTTGCTATCATTCACCTTTAATTTTCTGATTCTTTCAATAGTGTCTATAGATTCATGTCAATAGGAAATATGAGCTACACCGTGCACCCTTCGTAACCTATTTTCTTATCAAAATCATCCCCTCTCCTCTCCTGGAATATTTTCTTTATTCTATCCATAATAGTAGCAATCTGCAATCGAAATCTAAAACGAGTTTCTTTGAAACGCACTTGTGTAGCAATAATAAACCTATGTATTGCCAATGTAATCTAACTTAAGATCCTTTCACCTTAAAAACTTGTAAGTAAATAATACATATATATATATATATATATATATATATATATATATATATATATATATATATATATATATATATATATATATATATATATATATACGTATATATATATATATATATATATATATATATATATATGCATATATATATATATATATATATATATATATATATATATATATATATATATATATATATATCCTCCTACGCCTATTGACGCAAATGGCCTCGGTTAGATTTTGCCATTTATCTCTATCTTGAGCTTTTGAATCAATACTTCTCCATTCATCATCTCCTGCTTCACGCTTCATAGTCCTCAGCCATATAGGTCTGGGTCTTCCAACTCTTCTAGTGCCTTGTGGAGCCCAGTTAAAGGTTTGGTGAACTAATCTCTCTTGGGGAGTGCGAGGAGCTTGCCCAAACCATCTCCATCTATCTCTCATCATGATCTCATCCGCATATAGGCACTCGGGTAATCTCTCTTATAGTTTCATATCTAATCCTCTCCTGCCATTTAACTCCCAATATTCTTCTTTGGGCTGTTTTCAAATCTACAAAATCAATCTTATATTGTTCGATTGTTATACCACGACTCATATCCATACAGTAACACCGATCTCAATAAACTGATATATCGCCTGAATTTATATGTAATTTCAGACGATATGATTTCCAAATTTTACTTAACCCAGCCATTGTCTGATTTCCTTTTTTTTTAAATCTTTCATTAAACTCCAATTCTAAAGATTTGGTTTTAGAGATCATAGTTCCTGATTATTTAAATGATTCTATCTCATTATTCCCTTCTCCTTCCAATGATATTTCATCTTCCATTGCATATTCCGTTCTCATCATCTCTGTCTTTTTTCTATTTATCTTTAACCCAACCTCATGCGATATTTCAGGCATTCTGGTAAGCAAGCATTGCAAATCCCGTGGTGTTCTCCTAATAAGGACAGCGTCATTAGTATACTGTAGTTCAGCTAAATTCCTATTACCAGTTCAATCCAATCGTTTTCCACCATCTCCAATTGTTCTATGTATTACAAAATCCATGACGAGTATATACAATATAGGTGACAACATATTTCTTGGAGTACTCCACCGTTCACTGGAAAATTCATTTGATAATACTTCACTAACATTCACATTGCACTTGATATGCTCATGATCAGACTTGATCAAATTTACATATTTAAGAGGAACTCCATGATAACGGACTCTCCCCAAAATTGCCCGGTGAACACTATCAAAGGCTTTTTCATAGTCCACAATTGACATTAAATGTGGATTTCTATAATCTACACATTGCTGTACAACATGCCTTAAAATGAAAATTTGGTTAGTACAAACTTCTACCTTTTTCTAGATCCTGCTTGTTCATCTATCAGCTTTTCATCAATCTTTCTCTTTATCTATTTTTTCATGACAACTGACATAAGTGTGATGCTTCTGTAATTATTGCAATCAGTCAGATCTTTTTTTTTTTTTTTTTTTTTTTTGCCATTTTCACCAACACTCGTAGCTCCCATTCATCAAGTTTTGCCTCTTCACATAACATTCTACAAAATAATCTTGTAAGCAGTTATTCTATCATAAACAGAATCTTTCCATCTCTTGAGTCTTTTTATGATAGCTTGAGAAGGCGGATTCACTGGCAAAGAGTGCTGCAGCAGAGTTGCTACCAAGAAGGTATCCCATTCCCAGTAATGGTTTTTTACCTACAATTAAAAATTTTATTTTCAATAATTGGCAACAGCATTGGGATAGTTTACTTGAAAATGAGATGAGAGATATAAGTAATGTTATATCCCCTTGGCAGTATAACATGATGCCCCTAAAGTGGGAGACTACTCTTTGTCGTCTCCGCATTGCTCACACTCGGACACACGAGTTGCTGGCTGGCTAACTTCAACCATATTGCGACGACTGTTTGGTACCATTGACAGTGAGGCACTTTTAGCCGAATGTCCTACATATAGTAGCGAGAGAAATAAATATCTGTTTGAGGCTCGAGGTCAGGATGGCAAGTTCATCCTTGCCAAGATTCTTGGATAAGATGTGTTCTAACATGCTAGTGGTATTTTTAGCTTTATTTCAGAAGCAGGTGTTCTGGGAGATATTCAACTTTTAAAATGAAATCTTTGCTTTTATGGTTTTGATAAAATATTCTTTTATTTTTTATTTACAATAAACGATATCGGCATCAATGACCTTAGATGTCAGGATGCCAGGAAACCTCAAATCAATCAATCAATCGACTTCAAACACACTGAATTCATTCATGGGTACTTCAAGTTCCTCCTCAGCTTCATGTATATCAATCATATTTCTTTCATATCTCCTATTCATGGCCCCACTAAAGTATTCTATTAAACATTGCCTTTCTTTATCTTCTGTTGTTATAATGTATCCGTATATTCTTCTTCTTTGCCCTCATAGAGATTTCATTAATAATTCTATGAACAAGTTTTACACCATAACCACTCCTTGAATTCATACCTTTGTCGTCCTCATCTGTTTCTCTGTCTAAATATGCTCTCTAGTCATTTCTGATTTTTCTTTTGACCTCACTATCAATACTGAAATATTTAGCATGCTCCACCTTGTAATTTTCATTACTTCCGCAAAAACTTTCAACAATCATTTTCTGTCTTTGTCTTCTTTTTATGGTATCCCAAATATCACTTGATATCCATGGCTTTCTCCTTGTAACTGCGTGTCACAAGACTTCACTAGCAACTGACTGATATATGTTCTTAAAATCACACCATTCTTCGTTAATTGTCTGCTCTTCATCTCTTAAAGTCTCTAAGACTGCAAATCTATTCCTAAATTCAATTGTAAAGGTTTCACTGTGCTCATCTTCTAGAAGCTTAATTGTATTAAAACTAGGTATTCTATGTACATTTTTGTTGTGTGCTTTCAGTTTTTATTTCAGTTTGGTAATGAGGAGTTGGTGATCACTACCAATATACGCACCTCTATCGGTTCTTACATCTCTCAGAGTCCTCCTTCCCTCTTTATTAATAGCTTTGTGATATATTTGATTTTTGTAATTGCCACATGGTAAAAGGACATGTATATTTGTGGATGTCCTTGAGCTGGAAATGAGGGTCATTCTGTCCTTTTCTCTTTCCATAGACTGGCTAAATTCATGGACGATTCATTGGCTAGATTCATCAAAGGATAGCCAGTTCCTTGTGACGTGCAGTGCTTATCTAACTAAGGCATATGACCCCTGCCAGTCCATACTAATTTTAGTAAGATCATCCACCAGGCATGAGGAATAGGTGCCGAAAAGACATCTTGTCTATCACCTTAAACCCAACCCTAATGCCGGTGACTTCCTCGAGATTTACGGGGACATTTCCTCCAAAACCAAAATAACTATGTTCTCGTTACTCCATCAGGTTGCTCATCCGCTTATATAACCGATGGAAAACATGCATACATACATACATACATACATACATTCATATATATATATTTATATATATATATATATATATATATATATATATATATATATATATATATATATATATATATATAATTGGTAGTAGGTTGACTAGGGCACCAGCCACCCGTTGAGACACACCTCTAGAGAGTTATTGAGTCCTTTGACTGACCAGATGGTACTAGATTGGTTCATTCTCTCTGGTTACGGTTCATTTTCTCATTGCCTACATATACACCGACAAGTCTGGCCTATTCTTTACATAATCTCCTCTGTCCTCATACACCTGACTTCACTGAACTTACCAAACAATTCTTCTCTCAACGGGTTAATTATTGCACTGAAATTGTTCAGTATCTACTTTCCTCTTGGTTATGGCAGAAGCAGCTCTTTAGCTGTGGTAAGCAGCTCGTTCTAGGAAAAGGATACTTCAAAATCAAACCGTTGTTCTCTAGTCTTTAGTTGTGCCATAGCCTCTGCACCATGGCCTTCCTATGTCTTGGTTTAGAGTTCTTTTTCTTGAAGGTACACTAGGGCAAACTATTCTATCTTATTTCTCTTCTTCTTGTTTGGTTAAGGTTTTTGCAATTTATGTATGAAATATTGTTCCGGTTTTGAAATATTTTATTTGTTAATTACGTCTCTTTTTTCCTTGTTTCTTTTCCTTACTGGGCTATATTCCCTGTTGGAGCCCCTGATAACTGACTGCAGAAAGACTGACCTGATCTAAAGCCAGCTTGGTCTGTTGGTTGGATACAGTCAGTTGGTTGGATGCAGGCTAAGATCATTTGTTCATATAATTTGTTAAAGATACACAATAAGGATATTGGTTGATAGCTTTTGGGGGAGGATGGGTCTTTTCTTGGCTTTAGCAAAGCCACTTCTCTCACTCTTCTCCAAATATTTGGGATTTGGTAGGTTGCTTACAGGAATGGAATAGCAAGAGGAGCCATGCTTTCGTTTTGTCTCTGATATATAAGATCCTTTCAGTTATTATGTCAGCTAGCCTGGCCGCCTTCGCAGATTTGAGACGTTTCATGCCAGCATTTAGTTCTTCTTAGGTGAAAACTTGGGAGTTGTTGTCAATGTCTTACATGATACAGTCCATGTCCTGTCTCATTTGCTTTAGGTAACTCTGCTCTTTGTTGTGAGACTTGCCGTTCAGCAGCAGTTGGTGTGCGATCTGGTTGGGGGTTGGCAGCTAATCTGGGTTGGGGCTTCTTTTCTGTGTTCAGTTTCTTAATGGTTGCCAATGCTTTTTTGCTGTTATGGGTCATGTCTATGGAAGTTATGATTTTATGCCAGTGTTCTTTTCTCTAATTTCCGATTGGGGCCAGAAGGGCCTTTTGTTCCATAGTACTTTCAGCAAAGGGATCTTTGTTATAGTCCTGGGTGTACCTCGTGTACAGCTCTTTTGATTGTTTGTTAAGACCTAAAATGGAGCTCTTCCTGCAACCTTTAGGGATGTGTTTCTTTGAACTTCCCAAGCAAGTCATTGGAAGTCCCTGTAGTGCTGTGGGACTGGGTTGATATTGGATATCCCAGTCTCCAGGTCTGACTCAAAGCTTTCCCATTTTGCCTTGTGCAAGTTGAATCTGGGTCTAGGTTTAGTTTGTTGGGGTCGATTATTCTTTGGATTAGGGTCACCAATCTATTTTTGTACGTTGTTGTAATGTCTTGATGAGGCAAATGCTAAGTCTAGGTTATCCCCCTGTCTCCAGCATGTACTCTGGAAGGATGGTATTTCATTTGCATCATGCAGCAGTGTTATGTCATAGGTTGTAGCCTAGTTCCCGACGGCCTTGCCATCAATGTTTGTATTGCTATAGGCCCAGGTGGTGTTCTGGCTAACAAAGTCAGCAATAACAAGGTATGCATTGTTTTATAGTTAGTAAGTTTGCAGCCATGTAAAGTTTGTTGTTGGTGGTTTATACACACACGTGATGGTATTGTGTTTAGTGACTACCTGGAAGATTCCGAGCCTGCCAACTGGGATTTCTACTGTTCAGGACGATGAATTTATCCCAGACAAAGATTGTACTTCTAAGAACAAGACTTGTGCTTCTCCTCTAGACATAGTATAAGGGCTCCTAAGTTGGCAAGAAGTTCCGAATTGGTCGCAGATATTCCTTTATCATGGACGCCTGTGATTCTGAATTTGGTCGTCATCTTGTTTATGGGTCGAGGGTTTATCCCTTTACCACCCTTATATAGGCTTGGCATTGTGAATGTTGTAGCTATTGGTCACCGTGCGGGATAACAGGAGCACCACGTGAAGGTTTGCTATTTGCCCCCAGAAAAACTAAGATAATGTTCAATGTAAATACAGAGACAACAAATATGGGATATAGTCATACCTACAAAGCTCTAGAGATTATTAATAACTATATGTAGTTAGGGCAGACAGTGTTTCCCCAGGGCATGAGACCAAAATTGAAAAAAGAATAAGTATTGGATGGGCAGCTTTTGGGAAACAAAATAAGATTATGAAAAGTAAAATGTCCCTCTCACTGAAAAAAAAAGTATAGCTTATGCATCAGAAACCTAGAACCTTACTAAAGCCTAATAACAAAATCTAATTATAGCTCAAAGAGCTATGGAATAAATACTGATGGGAATAACACTAAGAGACGGAAAAGAACCTGGATACGAGACCAGACTAAAGTAGAGGATATTCAAACAACAAGTGAGAAAAATAATTGGACAAGGGCAGGACATGTAATGAGAATGACAGATAACAGATGGACATGGAGAATAACAAAATTGGATACTAGAGATTACAAACGAAGCAAGGGAAGAAAGAGAAGACGATGGATTCATGAACTAAGAAAATTTGCTGGTAAAGTTTGGCATAGAAAGACCCAAAACAACCACGAGGGGGAGGACATGCCTGGGGTCTTTGTCCTGCAGTGGACTAGTAGTGGCTGATGATATTTATGTATGTATATATATATATACATATATATATAGATATATATATATATATATATATATATATATATATATATATATATATATATAAATATAAATACATACACTCACATATATATATTATATATATTATATATATATACATATATATATATATATATATATATATATATATATATATATATATATATATATATATGTGTGTGTGTGTATATATGTGGTTGTGTGTGTTTCTGTGTAATATATATATATATATAAATATATATATATATATATATATATATATATATATATATATATATATATATATATATATAGGTGTGTGTATATGTGTGTGATGTAATATATATATATATATATATATATATATATATATATATATATATATATACATAAATATATATATGTATATATACACACACACACACATATATATATATATATATATATATATATATATATATATATATATATATATATATATATATATATATTCATATATATACTTGCAAAGCTGGTCTAGTGTAGAGTATATAATTTATTAATGTACCTTATTTATATATTTCATTTGTGTTTATGAGGAGAATAGCCAACACTTAGGATGAGTTTCTCTAATGTAAATATATGTTTGGTATGTAAATTACGTAAGACTTCCGTTGTTTATTTCATACGTAAGACTTCCGTTGTTTATTTCATACGTAAGACTTCCGTTGTTTATTTCATTGTATTTTTCATTCAAGTTCGTATATGTAAATTTACGTTATTTCTAGGAATTAACTTTTTATTTCACGTATTTTCTTACGAAGTCTTACATTAATCTGTTTCAGAGTGGTATGCGATCCATACGAGATATGAATAAGGGCTTATGTAAATATTTTTATATTTTGATGATACATTGCGTCAAGTTTGTGAGAAAATACGCAATTCTTTTATGTGCCACGTGTTTTGAAAGGTTTTCGAAAACCCCAGCGTAAGCTGTTATCTTTTTTTTTATTTCTGAGAACGGTGGGTGAGCGGAGTAACTGAAAGAGAGAATTGCCTGAAACCAAGGCTCGTACCCTGAATTTTTATCTAGTTTATAGCTCTGACGGCCCTAGAGGCTGGCCTCCAATCCACGATAATAATCTATTAGAATATTCAAGAAATGACTAATTTTATATATAAGCGCCCTCAGGGATGAGCGGGGCGGAAGAGAAACACCCGTCCTGTGAATTTTGTTGTGTTGTGGTTAGTGTTGGCATTGTATAAATATTTATAACTGGCCCTGTGCAAGTAAATCCGTGAAGTTAGTAAGTTTATCAGTTACTTTATGTAAGGTCTTTAAGAGTTTAAGCACCAGCGAGTAATTATTTCTTTTTTTCTTAGTCTAAGGTTTCATTCAGATTAAATATTTCAAGTCATGTGATTATATAACTTTCGGAGCGCAACATTTTTGTCTTAATATAAGTTTTGTCCAGACTTAATATTTTGAGTGATTTATTTCTTTTTATGTAAATTCTTGCAAAGTGCTGTACTTTATATAGAATATATTTATTTTTGTAAAGAGTGTATTATTTCAATCGTCATTGTTTATTTCATACCCGCTCGTATCCTGTTAATGAATCGAAGTAAGAAGTTGTTTGAATAGATCGTAATAATAATTACCCATTTTTGTTTTGAGTGTACTTAAGACTTGTTCGGATATTCAGTGTTTTTGTATATTGCTCTCTGGGAGTTATATAGCTGTCTTAGAGCTCGGGTATTAATATTTTCAAGTGTAACAGATTTAATGTAAAAGCAAACAGATGAGTTTGGAACTCGAGAGTGTTGTGTAGCTTTCCAGCCATAATATAAGTACTATCATATTATGGTTCCCAGACACAGGACCATTATATAATATTTTATTTTGGTTCCCAGACCACAGGACTATTGCATAATATATATATATATATATATATATATATATATATATATATATATATATATATATATATATATATATATATATACATATATATATATATATACATATATATATATATATATATATATATATATATATATATATATATATATATATATATATATATATATATATATATATATATATATATATATATATGGGTGTGTGTGTATTTAGATAAAACCGGTGCTCATATACATATTTGAACATCTTTAATTTCTTGTATAAGTTTTTCCTTCTAAAAGAAATAATTCTACATAATTTTTTGTCTAACGGTGCTGATAGGTAGTTTGAAATCTTCCATGAAAATACAAAGCAGATCTTAACTGAATGTCTGTAAAAATAATTCACTGTATTAATATCAAGAACCTTTGCTGTAAAGGGGAATATGATTTATGAGATTGGTAGTGTTAAAATTTGTTAAATAAATGGTTGAAACTTGTGAAGTTAATGTTTCAAAGTGTTCCTGAGCAGAGGTGGTATTTGAGTAACATGAAAATAATGAAGGCCCTAAATCGGCTATAACTCGAATTTTGGGGATTCTAAATATATTTTTGAAAAACTAGTGTACGCGACCTGTCAAAATGAAGACTAACTATTTACATTTATATGCAAAGACACGAACAAAGGCACACAAATTCAACCCTTCCCACGCTCCCCCTTCCCTCTCAGGGAACCCCCTCTCCCCAGGGTATGACTACTTCCTTGGGCCCCCACCCTCCGAAGGGACGGGGAGAGACTGAATAGTTATACGTCTTGCTATCATAAAGAGGAGATTATAGAGGAGAGATCGCCATATTACCTTGAACAATATAGAAAAGTATAATAAAAGTGGTGGAAAGCTAGTATGTGGCTAGAAATTGCCACTTCCTGCATTGATTGTCTTTTTTTCCCTTGAAATATGACAATTTTTGGAGAATTTTTTTTTCTCTAATTGGCTGTGAAAAGGAAAAATAGACAAATGCTCTCTTACATGACAGCATATAATGAATGTAAATGATTGTAGTTGAGCAAATACAGTAAACAGAAAACTGTGTAGGCTGTGGTATGAAGTCGTGTAAAATAAAGATTTTGAGATATATACTATATGTTTTTCTTAATCCCAATAATTCCTTCATCTATTTCTTTGGGTGAACATGGTAAATTTCTAATATATCTTGTATATAAATCACAAAGAAGGGTTATCTTATTTCTGTACTAAGTTCATGTTTTTTTTTCTTCTTTCTCTGCAACAGCTTAGAGGAAATGCCTTCACCTTACACGAACACTGACCGATCGGCAGTAACTCAATCAA
Organism: Palaemon carinicauda; assembly: GCF_036898095.1. Taxonomy (NCBI): domain Eukaryota; kingdom Metazoa; phylum Arthropoda; class Malacostraca; order Decapoda; family Palaemonidae; genus Palaemon; species Palaemon carinicauda. Next base: position 139,653,957 of record NC_090725.1, read on the forward strand.
GCCTAATTATGTAGCTGACAAAACATCCCATGGAATATAATGTGTCATATGTTAAACACCAGATGCTCAGGGTCTCACCCTATGTGACAACTATTTTCTCCAGTCACTGTTATCCTTACCTATTATTGGGAACAAGGTGCTAAGCCATTAAGCTTGTAGCGTCGAAACCCCATTCTCTATCAAGCGAAATTCAGCTTAAGAGAGTTTGCACAGTAAAGCCTAGGGACTGTAACCGCAAAGAAATACCACAAGGTTGAGAATCCTTTGTTAGGAAGGTAAAAAATAGATCATATGATGAGTAGTTTTGGCGCTACCTATTCCTGGAAGGAAGGGCGTTAATAGCGTTGTTCTCATTCGTCTATGTTGTGAATTATGCCTTATGGACACTAGGAAGGATCTAGCGAAGAGGTGAGACACCAACCAGAAGCGAAGTTCCCATGTAACGCTAAAGTGTATTGATCCTTAAGTTCTACTTGTTTCTAGATCACCAAGTAAGAGACTCGTTAACTGCTCGTTCTTACTTTTTGTTTAATGTTTCGAATTATATGCAACAAATCTGCATTGTAGTTAGCACAAACGTTTGATTGATTATAAATCACACAAGTAATCAGTCCAAATTAACTTGTAATTACTTCGGTGTCTCGCTGATCAAAGGAAATTTCCAATCACCTGTCACTGCACTTTAATACTCTTCTAATTATGGGTATAGAATTGAGAATAAACATGCCGTTGAGAACATACGAGAAACATTAATCTTCTTGAATTAGGAGGTTTAGGAAAAATCAGTTTCTTTTATCCTGGAAGCTACATCATGATTTTATATTCCTTACAACCATAAACACAAACATATGCTGGCACTTTGCACATCTGTGTGCCTTTAATAAAAGTTTTGTTTCTTGAAAGTGACAGAAATAGTATGAATGACACTAATGCTAATCATTGTCAAAGCCTTCGGGCATAATTGTCAGATAGGAACTCAATTTAGTCGATGAACTCTGAACACCTGAACAAATCATGAATAAACAAAAATGTTGATCATGCATAAATGTCAATCAAAATTCGGTCTTCGTACAGCCCGTCATAGAAGGCAAATTTGGTTAATTGCATGGTTTTGCATGTATAACTTGATTTTTGGATGAGTTACGTTTTTAAAATAAATGAGTTTGTTTGTTTACGGTGCATGTGTAAACACTGTGACGTGAATGATAATGATGATGCTGATATATTTGGATGCCAGAATATTCGTTTATTTATTTGTTTATTTATCCATCTGTTAATCCACGTGCTATCATTTTACATTTTTTGGATATTTTTTTTTATTTCTCATTATAACATCTAGTGACTTCGGTATTTTGTCATCTAATGATTTTCTAGAATATGCGGGTTTTCAATTTATTATTGTTTATTACTGTTATTTAAAGAGTGTAGCAATAAAAGGGCAGGGGAATTAATGCATATGATATTTCTTTCTTGTTTGTTTATTATTTTTTAGTATACTAGTCTAGCATTTCATTTTATTTCGGATAGTGAAGTTTCGGAAACTTATCTTTCCATTCATCAAGTTTGTTTTTACAGCAACTATGCATTGATAAATTACAAGCCTTCTTTTCATTTACCTCATATTTAGTTTTTTAATAATTCCATAACAAACTCAGAATTTAAGTTTTTTTTTTTTTTCGCATTCAGTGACGTCTCCGGGAATTGCCCTTCAATTGTCTACTGCAGAGAGCAAACACCATATGGCGCATTTTACACCGTTTACAATAATGGACGCTGTCATAACAATGACTTCTTTTCTTTTTATTTCATGTCTCATGTTCATTTCTTCCTTGACCAAACTGGGAACTTATTTACCAAAATTATCTTTAGACTTGAAACTATTGGTTTGATTTAACAATCGTCATCGACAGGTGAATAAGCATTTACGTTATCTATGAAAAAAAAAAAAAAAAAAAAAACATATTTCTTTGTACTTAGACAAAAAGATTGCGGATGGTAAATTTTATTAAACAATATAGAAGACTGTCCATGCCTCTTATGTTAACGTCACAGCTTTGAAGTAGAAAATGAGATAAATACGAAAATTTAGTGATTGGTCCTCTGGTGTTTCATGTACCTAGGCTACACAGAAAGCTCATTAACAGTGCATCGTCTTTCTTACACAAAATGCATCTCTCACTTCATCTTGAAGAAATTCCCAAGCTTCATGGAAATTAGGGTGGGGCACTGCTAACCCCTCATGCACCCAATTTGTGGTTTTTTTTTTTTTTTTTTTTTTTTTTTTTTTTTTTTTTTTTTTCACCCATTTCTCTATGTTAGGAATTATCTCTGGAGGGGAGTTACTACATATGTCTTAAAAGCTTAAAATAATTACGGTGATGTGAGTAATAGCCTAATAGTAGTATAGTAGATTGTAGGTTAGCCAGGGCACCAGCCACCCGTTGTGATACTACCGCTAGAGAGTTATGGCATCCTTTGACTGGCCAGACAGTATTACATTGGATCCATCTCTCTGGTTAAGGCTCATTTTTTTTCAGTGCCTACACATACACCGAATAGTCTGCCTATTCTTTCCACGTTCTCCTCTGTCCTCATATTCCTGACAACTCTGAGATTACTAAACCATTCCTCTTCGCTCAAGGGGTTGACTACTGTAATGTAATTGTTCAGTAGCTACTTTCCTCTGGGTGAGGGTAGAAGAGACTCTTTAGCTGTAATAAGCAGCTCTCCAGGAGAGGGACACTCCAAAATCAATCCATTGTTCTCTGGTCTTGGGTAGTGCCATAACCTCTGTACCATGGTATTCCACTGTCTTGAGTTAGTTCTCTTGCTTGAGGGTACACTCAGGCACACTATTCTATCTTAATACTCTTCTTGTTATTTTGAAGTTTTTATTTATTATATATAATAGATTTATTTTAATGTTATTATTTCTGAACTTCTCCTTATTTTCTTTCCTCACTGAGCTATTTTCCCTACTTTTCCAACAAGGGTTGTAGCTTAGCAAATAATAATAATAATAATAATAATAATAATAATAATAATAATGATAATAATAATAATGTTAATAATAATAATAATGATAATAATTTATCTATTATTATTAGCATTAATTTATTGTTATGTAATTGCTCAGTCATATCTATACCAATGACGTAAATGAATTGTGATTTCTAATGAATCTACTACGACACATTCAGATGTAATGTGGGGTAGCCTACGGTGCAATAAAAAAAGCTATTGTAATGTAGGAAATCTACGCGGTTCTAGAAAGAATAATAATGCATACGTGATGGTTAGAGAAGAAGTGACGTCATTTGAGATGATTCTTGATTCTGAAATTATGTTAGATCTTAGTAAATAAGGGGTTCTTTGTGAAAATGCTTTTATCAAGTGAATAGAAATATTTCTAGTTACATTCTATGTGATTATATGAGCGTAAAGTTCTTTTATTACAACGGTTCTTACGACTGGTGACATATCACATCTCATAATCGTATAATACGTACCTAAAGGGGGAGCGGGTTATATAAAGGACGGTCTTGCATTTCGGAGGCACACCTTCGGAAT
>NC_090725.1:139658026-139663026 GCF_036898095.1 Palaemon carinicauda
CTTTCGGAATATTAAATTTACTTATTTCTTAGATGATAATCTTGCCCAAAGATTCACATTTTCTTTTATAATTCCATAGCTATATCAAGTCAGAGAAATAATTTGGTTTAGATTTTTTGTTTCACATATTTTTCCGCCTTCCAAGAAATGACGTACCAAAAAAGCATCCAAAAGGTAGCCAAACGATTTTATGCCTAGTATTAAACCAGATAAATCTAAAAAGGTCATAAAAAAAAAAATATTATGGGAAATTAGGTCGTAGGACTGTTGAATGCCTGAGGGAAATGAATACGAACAACCAGAATATTGTGCTAACTACGTGTAATGTCTCCTCAATTAGGAATCTCAACTGAGCCATTTCTTTTATTGTGTCATAACAGTACTGCATGCGGATACTGAATGCAAATGTGTACAAATAGCAGAACAAATGCTAATTTGTCTTATGCTTCCTCGACTAATTTTTCGCCATTATCATCCCTGTAACTAATAATCATCACAAGCGAAATGATGAATCATCCCTTTTCGCTAATTTGTGTTAAGACCCAAGAGTCACCTTGTCAGTGTACACCTAATCGCCTCTTTCTCTTGAAGAAAATTCGGATGTTGTTACTTTAGAGAGAACATAGGTAACTAGAATCACCTACGTAAGCCTTGTTCATCCCTGATCAACGTTTCCTTTTGTGCGTGCATTTCTGACAAGTGATTTCCGTGTTACGCAAATCCGTGAGTGAGCGCATTGATCCCATAATTTCCCGAAAGCAGAACAGTAATAATAGAAACAAAGAAAAATAAACTCATACTGTAAAACAGTGCGGTGAGGCTCATATCATCTGTGCGATATTTATCGAGCTTAATAATGGCAGCAATGAAAGTTAATTTAGACCACCACCGTTTCACCTTTGAAAAGAATCTGCTAATAAAGAATTCCATTGCAGGCTGATTAACTGACATATATTGTGCAATGAAAATGTCAAAGGATTTTCAGAAATGCACTTAGAGTGAAATATCTATCGCCAAATATAACTAAATACAGACTACAAGCTGTGACCATTTAAAAAATGGAATAAAGCTAAAAAAACTGACAAACTAAAAATACTCTGAGAAATCATAAAACACAAAGAGCAAGGACATCGATTAAATTTCAGGGAGACTATTCCATTCCTCTTTCTGAATACAAATGAGTTAAGGTAAAAGCACTGGTGTAAAAGGAAAAGGAAGCTTATGTTACAAACAATGGGAGATAAAAACATCCGTTAAAATCTTAGAAGTGCAACGTCAAGCAAACACACTTTTATCAGCATAGACCTCTCAGGTGCTTCCGTGCGGAAGGGACACCGTCAGCTGCTTTTAAATCTGTTTTCTTTTTAGAGAAAACATTAGCAATATCATCCTGAGCGGCTTCATGAAAGAAATAAAACCTTATTCTTGTAGCCCCCTAAAAATTAGATGTAGTTTCAAGGAATGTTACCTAGTTCACAAAACGAAGAAACTTCATATTTCAAATGAAATTGTTTGTATGTTTAAGATACATTAGCTTACTCTAATTTGCAAAATAGTATAGAAACTGATATTAAAGGAAGACCAAATGCATAAAATAGAAATGTTATAAAAATATAGCCTTATTAAGATATCCAAATTAGCAAAAGTGAAAATAAATGTAATCTTAAACATAAATGTAAGAATTTTTAAAGTCTAAGGTGACTTATCGTATAGTGAAGGTTTTTAGAAGAAAACTCTTAAGTGATTATAAGTAAATTATATGTATCCTTTCTTCTATTACAAATAAACAAAAATAATATCACTTATATCAGCTAAGCATCGCTAACTAGGATTGATGAAATTTTGGGGATTTTCAAATTAATACACGATGGAAACTAAAACTTGTGAAGGGGAGAGCTAATGTTTTGTATTTGGCAAATAAAGCTGCTACAGGTACACTTTTTATCTCTGCCTGTTTCCTCAGTGAAGTTCGAAGCTTCTCTCGTAAACTATCTGGTTCTCAAGATGCAAATGACCAAACCCTTTCACATGTTTCAGTGTAACTGTATTATCAAGGATAGCAAATATTACACCCGCGAGGAGTGTAAAATTCCACTGGGATCTCAAAATAATTTATTATATACATTTTTAATGATGTCATCAGAAGCAATCATCTTTATTATTCTTTATGAGGATTTGCTAATTAGTTGTAGATTATTTAAAGGCAAAACTTTGGTGATCATAAGAATGACAGGACAGTATCTTAATCAATTTTCAGTTTTAATAACCGGAATGGTATATCAGGATATGTTTATTGGATTAAGGTAGCATTCAATACACTTCAAGGAAAAAAAGGAAAACCCCTGACTTTCGAAGACCCATGTAAATCCTTAATTAACAAAGGCCGGATCATTAGAGATTACTGATATTACCTTTCTGTCCCTCGTCCACATTTACCCTTTGCTTGAAATCCCCTTAAAACGAACAGTTTCTTTCTCTCCTCGTCAAAAATCCTCATAAACTTAAGCAGCTTATTTTTCTCCCGCTTTGTACTTCCCTGGCATTTCCTTTGTCTCAGTCTCTCTGGGTGTCTTTTGGGCTTTGAGAGGAAAAATAGGGAGTTCTCAGATTTTCCATGACCGTTTTTCAGGTGCCCCATATCTCTCTCTCTCTCTCTCTCTCTCTCTCTCTCTCTCTCTCTCTCTCTCTCTCTCTCTCTCTCTCTCTCTTATAACCATACATATTACAGTTGTAATGATATTGCTACAGTATCATCATCAAAGACCCCCTAGAATTAGGATTTCTTTCGCGCCATGATATTTCCTGAATTATGCAATTGAGCTCTTCAACAAACACATAATCAAGTTAGGTAACACATCTTATATTTACCAAGATTAAGACTCGTAGCTATGACCATCACGGTTTCTTACGTATCAAAAAAATGCCCTTAGCATCATCACCTTCTCAATGCAGATTTGAGTTTAAATACATAAATTTACTTTCGGTTGAACCTCTTATTCTCTCTGAACTTTTCAGCTTTCTATTACAATACAATTTTTCACCCTCTAATCTCATGTTTCAAGCCCTTTGTTCTGAATGTAACCCTTAGTTAACTCTCCAATCGCATGCTGCTCAACACCTTTTTTTATTAATTCTACTATTTACAATATAATGATATAGTCTAGTTTCTTTCAAGAGTGCAGTGCAAATGATTTTACGTTGCCGATTCCATTTCTATTTTCCTATGTTTGAAAACTTGGGATAAAGTCTTTATAAACATATTTCTATTACTTTTTTTTTTTTTTGTTACGATAACATTGAATTGTTCTTGATCATTTTGTTGTTTTCATCCTGTTAGTCATCTCAATTGTATTTTAGATTATTTTACGAGAATGTCCTTGTGGCTCCATGTATTGAGTGTTTTTAATTTTTTATCAACAACTGCTTTACTGTTTTTTTTTTCAAGGTATCATTATTTTCATAATTTACCGATGATTGTTTCAATGAATCTATAACTTGATTGCTTATTGTTCTCCAAACGACATGCTCCTCTTTTCATGAGCATATGTTTCCTATTTGAATTTTGGCATTAATTCTATTTTGGATATGTCCATTTTGTTCTCTTTTTCTCGGGACTGTCTTCATTCTACCAATCATTCTCTGCTTTGTTGTTATGTTTGTGGGGTTTCTACATATAGATTTAATTCTTACGCTCTCGTCATTTCTACTGCTGCCTCAAAATTCAATCTCCGTGCTCTTTTCAAGCCATATTCTAGGTTTCTCTGGCAGTTTCTCAAAATTTACTGTTATTTGTAGGGTTGCAGTATCTCCTTTAATCATGAATAAGTGTGGTGGGTCGAGCTTGACCCCTAGGATATGTGAAAAGCATGTTTATGTTTTTTCATAAAGCATCAGCTGTCAAGTATGCAGAGGATATCGTCCTGCAGGGTGTCAGTAGTCTACATGCCACTGTTGTGTCTATATACACTCCAGTCCAGTTCTTCTGCTTATCACTTTAGTGAAATTCTGACAATTCTCTTGCAGAAAGAGCACTTTTCCTCATTTCACATCAATGCTTCTATGGATCTGACCCATTTCTGGCTGTCACAAACTGTTCCCCAACTCTTCAGGAATGAATACTAAATTTATCCTTATACATATGTATGATTGTGTTTTTTAGCTATTTTGTAGTCTTTTTATTTTATACGTTTTATTTGTAATAAATGTTTAAAATTTAGATGGGTTTCATTTAGCTTTTCAGGTGTTTTCATCATTCTTTGAGGGTTTTTTTAGCCATAACAAGAATAAAGATTGATTCAAAAAAGCTTTTTTTATTTTTATTTTCTATGAGCAGCGGTCGACCTCGACCCCATCACACCTAAATAGATTGGTGAAACATGAAATCTTTTAAGAAATTAGGTTGAATCTGAAATGTAGCTAAAGTTCTAATCTCTTATCATTGAAAATATCGATGACAATTTTTATTTGAAATAGCTTTTATGTTTACATATGTTATGAAATATACTAGCACACTTGACTTTAAACCCTTTGATTTTCTCTTTATTAAAAAAGACAAAAAATCTTATTAACTTTTTTGTTGTTGCTGTGAACGTTTAATTTCATTGCCTCCAAAATGAGTCTTTCTAACGAGTCACCACTGTGCTGTATTGTATTCTTTAACCACTACATTGTTATTTTCTCATAACGATTTCATTTCAATTATCTCTTAAAATAATCTAGATTTTCTTATCTAATCCTTAATTACTATATCTTTACTTTGTTTCTTATATCCTAGTCAGGCTCTACGATACATAAGGGGATAGGTCTGAAGCCTTTAGGTTCCTTACGCTTTATCACCATCAATATTGTGGTGAAAACCTCTGAAAAGTCTTCTTTCATCTCAAATCACGTGGCTAACATCATGAACTACTTTATGATTTAGTCTTTAATGTAACAAGAACTCAACCGATATATTATTTATTTCTTCAGCTTTCTTAATCTTCTTTCTTTCTCAAATAGAT
>NC_090725.1:139670526-139688026 GCF_036898095.1 Palaemon carinicauda
TGATAGCAATGCTTTTTCTTTTCAATTCCCTTCCAACTCCATCTACCAGCACTTTCTAAGTGTTCCTCTCTTTCCACTTCCTAACACTTCCAAATTATTTAATATTTTCTTTATTCTTTTTAAATGACAAAACTAAGCCAAGAAAAATGATTCACCTTCTTACCTTACTCATCTTTTTCGTCTATATCTCTCAATATTTCGCTCTTCTTACACCACCTCTATTACACACTATATGAACAATAACATTTCAATATTTTCTTTTATTTTGATTGAAAATTCTTACTTCAGTTCCATGACATGAGGTCTTTTGATGGATCTAAAGAATCTCAAGTAGGCCTAATGCTTGGTGACTACTAAATTTTCTTAACTACTGGTACGGCGAAATGAGATTTTATGATACCAGAGGTGAGGGGATAGTGTAAAATCATCTGGTAAGCTATGAATGTTAAAAGTGTGATTTGAGTTGAAGCTCTCTTTTCTACTACTTAAAGAATATTATTGCAAAACTTGATATTGGTGTCAAACATTCTATTACAAACATTACTGATAAGCATTCACGTTTCTATATTTCATATACTGTATTTGTTCGTCAAATCAGATACTTTGTCATATAATAAAAAACAAACTTTCTAGAATGCACAGTTAAAGAAACAGTTATATAGAATCTTAATCTAAGCCTTTTGGTAAAATTACAGGCAGCTTTTTTAAAGGCAAGTAATCCCTCAGAAATGTTAAATTATAGAAATAGTAAATTATTTCATATTATGAAAAAAAGAATATTTAGATCTAAGCTAAACGTAATTTTCTACGCCACTTGCAAACCCAAAAAAGATTTTGTGAAATGATGTTGATGAGTGTAGACTAACCTTTGAAGGTGACAGCTGTCTCATATCACGCAAACAGTATTAATAGAAATATGAGACCCCAAGTTCAAGGAACTTTCGAGAAGTATAGGCGAGTATTTTTATTTCACAAAGGCACATGAAATATATTCCAAGTCAATCCGGAGCAGTATGGTGAGGAAAGAAGAAATTTGGTCCAACAATTAGCGGTAAACGGTAGCGGTAGGTGTGGCGGCAGCCCTCGACCGCCTGTGGAGCGCGCAACATTAACCTCAGATTAATTACTGTAAATCTGCGAATTCCATGTCTGTCCTCACTGCCTCCCTGCTGAGAAGCTGATGGAAGAGGAAAAAAGAGAAAGAAGAGGAGCAAAGGGAGAGAGAAAAGGACCTCAACTGGAAGAATAGGTTGTGGGTAGATTATCACAGAAAGTCAATTTGAGAAATTAGGGTAGACGAGGTACTGAATAATTGGATGTTCTGGTCTGTGAAATGGTGACAAACAGCGAAGATTTAATGAATAGCATGAACTGAAAAAAGTAGCATCAAACTAGAATAATTTAATTTCAGATTAAGAGTGCAAACATTCAAGAACATAGAGATGCTTATATATCATGGCCAAATATCATGTGACTGAAATGCAAATTCAAATTAATCTTACAAATAGAAGATTACTGTAGGATGTTTGTTTCAGTTATAAACCAACAAGATACAATATAGAATATTATAAATTGCACGTTTTGATAAATCATTACCTGAATTAACCATAATAGGAATTTAAAGTTTCCGATTATACTTCGTTAGATGATGGCTATGTTCAGTTATCGTAATCTATTTTGTTTTTGGTTTGTTTTAAAATTAAAACATCCCTTCATCTACAGGTAAGGTAATGAATTATGCTGTTTTGTTTTACGTCTGACAAAAAATTATGATTATTGCAGATTCAAACTATCTTTATACATGTTTGTTTGTAATGATATATTCTTTGCAAGGAAAAATTTCTCTGGTACAGTTGGCTTCATTAATTCCGCTACACTTCATGGGAAGCTAAGGAGACGTCAGTGTCCTAGAATTAATGAAGCCAACAGTACTCTCTTTTCAGTTGATTTCATCAATTCATCCATTATTTACTTAAGTGACCCTTTATCTTATTAGAGCCAGTTGCTAATTGAACATTAATTTCATAATACAACTAAGCCAACTTGACTAATGGCCCAAAGAGATCAATTCTATGAAATTGTTTTTAATGGAAAACTTTCCGCCGAAATTATCTTTATGTTAATGCTATTCAACGAACAATGACTTATAGCACACTGATAAAAAGACAAAGCTCCCAAAGTCTAATAATTTTAGTTGAAAACATCAAACTTATTGTAAAAGAAATAAAGTAATGTTAAATGTATTGGTGTGCTACTGTCTTAAGCACACATTTGAGTATGAGTTGTTTTCAAATGTATTTGAATGGTTTACTGAACACATTTTAGTAGTTTTTAAGTTTTATTGTGAATAACAACTGAGTTAAACATCTCCATCACTGGAGGAAGCTGTGTTGGTCCACATGACCAATTCTGGTGAAGTTTTGATATGAACTGAACAAATTACTGATATCCCAAAAATCGTACACTTGCTTTAATTTGGATAAGTGACGGAATCGGAAGACACCTGCATCCGGTGACGTCACAAACTTTCACACGAAGAGACAATGTGTTGACACTAAGAAAGAATGACAACTTAGCATCTTACATCCTGTACACAATTTGAGTTGACCATAGCAAATCTCACGGCCAGCTCTTCCAACCAACATGACATATTACGTCATTTGTTTTAAACATGTAATATTACTATTCTAAATATTACATAAGCTCGGCCAGCTATCTCAATTTTTTTACAAAAATTTAACAACAAGCCGAAACATGGTTATTAGGTGTGACTGGACATACGTATCATTCATTGTCCAAAACTAGCTATATCCAACTGAGGACGAATGTCCAAATAGGCACATCAAAACTAATAACAATAATGCATACAAAAAAGATATTACCAAAGCAAAAAGAAAAATGCATGATAAAACCAAGATCATATATATGGTACATTGCTAGCAAATGATTACATGGTACCAAAAAACAAAACAAATTCTGACTTACAAATGATTCGGTAACTTGATAAAGAATAATTGTTACCTTTGTCAGAAACAAGATACTCAATTTTTAGTGCACAAATACGAATTCCTGGTACGTACACGTACCACGGTTTCGTACATATATATATATATATATATATATATATATATATATATATATATATATATATATATATATATATATTTATATATAGGGCTGATACATTTTATTAGATGCCCATAGATTCTGTTATATATCTTATATTTTTTTTTTTTTTTTTTTTTTTTTTTTTTTTTTTTCTCTTTTCTTTTTTAACATTCCGGCTTATATATTTTTATTAGATGCCGAGAGAAAAAAATGATCTATATCCTTTTTTATTTTATTTATTTTTTTTAAATGTTATTTTAAATGTATTTTTAACAATGCAAATGTAGAGAATTTCTTTAATTACATATTACTAGCGTACTAATCAGCTTTTCATACAAACATCATCCTGACAAATTACTCCCTTAGCGAATGAGGTGGCCACTCATACAGCTTTGAACTGGATCAAGTAAGGGGTATTGTCAGGGCTATTCAACTCGTTCCTTTGTAGCTGCTTACTGTGCCGTAACCTACGCCAAACAAGGATGTTCACGGCGATAAAAATTAACGCCGTTCCAAATAAACCTGCTAGTAATATAGGGTGAAGAATCTCTTTGTAAGTCGGCGACAGGTGGTCCTTTTCGGTAAGTTTCATTAAGCGTTTCGCCACACTTCCTTTATAGGGGAGAGGAAGTGCGGGCGTTGTAGAGGTCCACGTGAAGTTCGCGAAGTAAGCACGTTCTCTGATGATTGTCCGTAGGCCAGTCACCATGGAATTCGGGGAAGTCCCGATACAGCCATCTGCTGCGACGAAGATGTGGTTGTAGGATGTGGATCCGTCAGGGCATGATACATTGAAGCCGTCCTTGTCGTATCGTATCCACGAGCCATTATTTAGTCTGCAATTGAATTCTTTATAGTCAAAGGGATAAAGCTTATCCAGACAATTTTCACTTGTATGGGAGAGAGAGCACCGTCTAGCACTATACCTAACTCGCATGAATCCATCAAGTTTTTACGGAATTCAAATGAGTCAGCTGTACATATTTTTCTATCCATTGCGTCTGAACAGTGAGTTAATTGATTTAAGTCTTTAATGACCGTATATGTTTCCTTGTCTGGGGAAATCAATACGTGTCCTGTCAAACTGGATATTACTGGATTTGAGTGATTCGTCATGAAAGTCGGAAATGGTGATATCCTGTAAGATTGCCAGGCATCAGAAGAATCAAAGGGAATTGTAATCCTAACCTTGTTATTATCTACGTTTACTGTAATTAGGCTGTAATAAAATTCTAACCTATGTTCGTCTAACAAAGGAGCATAGCCTAGTTTATCCCTAGTGTTCTCCAGAACTAATTTTAAGTAACGTATAGGCAACAAATGGGGCGACAATACACCTTTAGTTGCTAACGTGATAGCTTCTACATAATCCTTGGATTTCTCAATGAAATGTGCAATTCTGTTATGTATGTGATCTATCTTTGAATCATAATACGTTAATGTTGCTAACAAATCCTGTACTTCCATAATTTGAACGATATTATCTGAATGTTCATTTAACAAATCCATAATTTTATTGATTGAAGCTAACTGATCTCTTAGTTCTGACATAATCAATTCATCTTTATGAGTCAAGAACTCAATTTTCTTATTTTGATTACTAATTTTAAGACGATTGGAAAGTCCTAAACCTAAACTTGCAACAGACCCAAAGATGCTTAATGCAGCATAAATGAACGGATTCCGTCTTTCTTTTTGTTCGTGTCCTACAGTCCACATCAAAAGGTCATAAGCCAAAGATCCTGTCTCTCCAGTCTTATTTTTCAAGTCATCAGATAGCATCTCTGCAACTTTTAATGTTGATCCAAGCAAACTCTTAGTAGCCAAATGAAAATGTCTCCTATGCAACTCATCCAATGATGCAGAAAACCTTGAAATGGCGGTTCTTAAGCTAGTGACATCATTCTCTTGAAGAAAAATTGCTTGCATATGCACTTCGACAATTACGTTGGTTGATGTAATAAAAATGTCTTCTTGTCTTTCAACTATTTTGCCATATTTAAAATATATATTCTTAGTCTTAGAACTCATCCCATACGAAAAAAATGTCTGAGCGAACAATATCACTCCCAACAATAAAAAATTCATCTTGGAAACCTGTAACGAGAAAAAACATATGTAATTACTCCTGTATTAAAAAGAAAACTTTTTAGTTACAAAAATTAAAATTTTTCCTCACTTCTTTTTAATTTCTTATGTGAGACAATGGTACTATTCTCTCATCCGTGGGTTGGGCTACGTTTTGAATTCTAAACCTATTGGCCGTTAATGTTTCCAAAATGTTAAATGGGCCTTCAAACTTAGGTGTTAGTTTATAGTTGAGCCCTTTTCTGACATTGATTTGAATATAGATGTTATCACCCACGGTATATGTTTTAGTTGGTTTCGCTATTTTATCATGATTCCTTTTCATTATGATTTGTGATTCTTCTAAATTCTTTCGAAGGATATCATATCGACTTATACTTGCATTTATACATTCTTTTAAAGGATTTGATAGATTAGTTGTAGGCGTTAATACATGGAAAGGTGTTCTAACTGGGGTACCATACAATGCTTCATGCGGTGACATTTTAATTGATATATGATATGAATGATTCAGAGTACTCAGTGCCGCCGGTATTGCAATATCCCAGTTGGGGTCTGATCCCCCTAGTGTTACCCTTAATATATTTAATATCTTCCTATTTGCTCTTTCCACTAGCCCATTCGACTCTGGGTGATATATCATGGTATTAACCTTCTTTATGTTGAGGAATTCACACAATGAGATAAGAAAGTGATTATTAAATTCACCACCCGAGTCTGAGATTATCATGTGTGGAATTCCATGTTTACAAATGTAACACTCGTAAAACTTCCTAGCGCATTCAATCGCAGTTTTAGTTTTAAGCGCTATTAGTTCTGTATACCGAGTTAAAGCATCTATAATCACTAAGAGGTGCTTATTTCCTCTGTCTGACTCGTAAAATCCTGTTAACAAATCTAAATGTATTCTTTCAAAGGGTTGATTGGGAACAGGATAAGCTCCTAAGCTAACAGGTGTTTTCGTATGCCCTTTGTTTTCCTGACATGTGCGACAATTAGCTATGTGTCTTTTTATATCTGTAAGCATTGTATGCCAATAAAACAATGATTTGGCTTTCTGTGACATTAATGAGAACCCAGGGTGTCCATGTAATGGATTTGAATGCAACCAATTCAGGACAGTGGAAACAAGTGAGTTTGGTACTACTACCTGGTCGTTAGTTACATGTGGTGTATTGCGGGTTTTCCTTGTCACAGTCCTACACAGAATATTATCTTTGATTACATAATTCTGCTGCTTATACTTTATATATTCTTTTTCTTTATGATTGCCTTTCAAAGCATTTATAATTGTTTCTATTTTCTGATCTTTTCTTTGCTCAGTCTGTAACAATTCAGCACTCCAGCCTAAATCTTCTTGTTCAGATATTGTTTTTACAATAGGCATGGATGTTGATATATCTATTAATTCAGCTAAAGACTCCGTACAAGATGACACGGGGTTGCGTGATAATGCATCCGCAATGATATTTGCTTTCCCAGGTAAATACCCGATTCTTGCGCCAAAATCTTGAATGATTAAATGCCACCGAGTTCGTTTAGGGCTGTGATTGAAGCCTTTAAAGAACTCTGTTAGTGGTTTATGGTCAGTAAGAACCTTAACGGGATAACCGTAAATTATGAACTTAAAATGCACTAGCGAATTAACAATAGCTAGTCCTTCCTTGTCTATTACTGCATACTTACTTTCGGAAGTTCTCAATTTTCGAGAATAGAAAGCTATCGGGAAAAACTGTTTATCATATTGCTGAAGCAATACCCCTCCTACTCCTAAGTCTGAGGCGTCTGTTGCAATGAAGAATTCCTTACCGAAGTCAGGAAATTTTAAGATAGGAGAACTACACAGTTCATCTTTCAAAGTATTAAACGCCTGTTGATGTTGCTCAGACCATATGAAATCTACGCCCTTCTTCGTAAGATCAGTTAAAGGAGCGGCTATTATTGAATAGTTGCGTATAAAACGCCTGTAATATCCACTACAACCCAGAAATTGCTGTATTCCCTTGACATTAGTAGGTATGGGAAAATTACGTATAGCCGACACCTTATCATGGACTACTTTAAGACCTTGGCTTGACACCATGAAACCCAAATATATTAATTCTGTTTTGAAAAATTCACACTTACTAATCTTTACCCTTAAGTTATGTTGTCTTAATCTCTGTAGTACTAGTTCTAACTTACGTAGATGTTCTTCTAAGGTGTTGGAAAAGATTACAAGATCATCCATATAGGCATGCAATATATCCCCTAACAAGTCTCCAAACACTATGTTAATCATTCTTGTAAATGTTATAGGAGCACAACGTAAACCAAAAGGCATCCGTAAAAATTCATAATGTCCCCTGGCTGTGCTGAAGGCTGTGTATGGGATACTATCTTCTTCTAATGATATCTGGTGAAAGCCTTTAAGTAAGTCCAAACTGGTAAAATATTTATTCTGACCTAACAAAGACAAAATATCGTCAGTACATGGCACTGGGAATCGATCAGGGATCGTTTCCTCGTTTAGACGACGAAAGTCGACGCAGATACGCCATGTTCGATCTTTTTTCGGTACAACTATTGAAGGAAAATTATAAGGGCTATTTGATTTTCTAATGACTCCTTCCTCTAACATTTTACCTACTTCATCATTTATTTCATTCTGGAATTTCATAGGGAGTCTGTACGAGGGTACATATATAATTTTCTGTTTGTCTTTTAACCTTATTTGATGCTCGATCACATCTGTTTTTCCTAAGGATCCATCCGTAGTGGAAAAGACATCTGTATATTTATTTAAAAGTTCAAAAATTTTCTGCTGAATTTCTTCGTCTTGAATGTCCTTACTGATTTTATTTTTAATAGATCGTAAAAGGGATTCATCCGCAACTGATTGAGAGTGATTGATTTCAGCAACGGTAAGAATACGATGTTTATAAACTTCTACATCCAAGATATGTTGATTTTTGTGAATTACTAAAGTGTTATTTAAATGATTACAGACTTCGATATTACATTGCTGATGTGAGCCTACTGTATAAATAGCTTGTGTGACAGACAATCCGTTAGTTTTTAAAGTATCGGAAAGGATTAATATTTCAGATCCCGGTAGTGTTTTCTTTATTTGCACTATTAAATTCGAAGGTATGTTTGGTTCGATATATTGCGTGCAAGATGATATTACGGGGTGAACGAGAATTCTGCTGGGTCGCGTACATTATTTCTTTATTAGTGAGACAAGTTATTGGTTCTTCAACGTACGTTACGGTTACATTTGTCGTCTCCTTTTTATCCAAAACTGACTTTAAAGTATTAGAAGACTTATAGAATTTCCCTTTGATATACACGCCGTGCTTTGCAGGAGCTAAGATAATGTTTTGATTTCCCATAGATGGGTATCCTATAATTACAGCTGGATACATATTAATGTTTTTCACAACAACAAATGTATCGGCAAACGTGCGATTACCGACTCTGAACTGAATATGAGTTATGCCTATGACGTTTAATTCATTATTTCCTATACCTGAAAGTCTGATTCCTGATTTTTCAATCGGAAAGTTCGAAAACAACAAATGATGCGTCTTCAAATCCATAATATTACGTGGACTACCAGAGTCAAAAAATAACGTAAAGGATTTGTGTTCTAAATTTACAGCATATAAGGTTGGCCGTAACTCATTTTGGCTTATTATTGCATGAATTCGTTGCAAATCTACGGGAGCATGCACTGTTTTACTTAATTCGGCCGTGTGTTTCATAGCAAAATCTATTGTCTCACAATTATCTGATAAAACATTAAATTGATTATTCAATACTATTGATGTTGACATAAATGACCTTGACCCAACATCACTCTCTTCCCCTCTAGAGTTAACTATGTGGTATTTGCTTTGCTCTGCACATTCTGAAAATTAGGCTGACTTTGCGAGGTCTGGTTTGACGGCCCAGGCTCAGCGATATTTGAAGAAGTGTTTGTTTGTTTCGGACTCTGAACTGCATTGACATTTTGTTGTTTCTTCTTATTGTTAAAATGAGGATTTTTCTTTTTATTTCCATATGGAACTGACTGTGGAATTGACTGTGTATTTCTAGGATATTGTTGTGTCTTACGCGCGTAACATTGACTATAAGAATGTGATCCTGTGTTGTGAACTGAACAAAATTTCGTTCTACAGTCTGCGCTTATGTGACCTTGACGTTTGCAGTTGTAACACGTCACTCCCGCTACTGGATTATTAATCACGTTCACTGTTTGTGGTTTTGTTTCATTCTTAGCAAAAACTTGAGTTAACACGGGATCGAGATCTGGACACTTGGACATGTGCTTCTTTATCTGTTTATAGACATCCAATTCCGTACTTGCAGGCATTAACTTCTTATCAAAGCACCGCACTAAAGCTTCAGGCAACATAAGTGTCATGCAAGTTAAATACATTAATCGTAAAAAATCTTTCACGGAGATATTATCGTTAGTAACCCAAGTGGAATTACCTAAAATGTCCTGATATTCGTTAAGCCTATCAGCTATGAGAGCTGCTCTCTCAACAACATTAAGCCGATTCATAGTGGCTTGATTAAGTGTATTTCGTAACGTTAACACTACATCCAAAGCTTCCTCACCCCCATAGATCGCGCGTAACCTAACTTTGAAATCATCCCAAGTAACTGCTTCCTGAAATGAAACACCTCTTAAATACGCACTCGCATCCCCCTTAGAAAAATCTATAAAACTTTTAGCTTCTTGTAATTGTACAAAAGGATCTACGATTTGTTTGGCATTTAAATGGGCATCAACGGATGAAATCCATGACTCCACATTTTGTGGCAAGAACCCGTTGACACGGCCTTGAAAAGGAAGGATTGCTGACCTGGCATTTACAAGCGTCACAATTGGAGGAGGATTAGCCTGGCCTACACCACTAGGTCCAGGGGTAGGGCTGACAGGAGGAGCCATGACTGCTGTATTCTTTTTTTTTCTATCTCTTTGACCCCTTTCAATCCTATCAAAATATCTATATGAGTACAGACGCCCACTGCGTAAACGCATATGTATAATAAAATTCCCCCAACAATGTTACTAATCCCAATACATTTCCCCCCAAGAGTTTATGAAAGAAAAAGGAATTAGCACAAAGAAAGAAAAATTCTAAATGAGAATTCGGAGTTTCTTATAACAAAGTTTAGGAATTCACTCACCCCAGTAATAATTGACTAATGACTTGTGATAACTACACTTCACTGCACAAACTGAAATGAATACAAAATCTCTGTACTTAGCTTATATATGAAGTCGAGTCGTCTCTCTCTCTCTCTCTCTTGATGTTTTGTTAGCGATGTCTCGTTCTAGTTTCTTGTAGAATGTAGGTCTTCCTGGATATGTTTTGCAATAGTTGAATGCCAGTCCTTGGGTTTCCTAGGATGTTGATTGAAGATTCTATTTGTATACTAACATATGTTGGTGTTAGCATTTTCGTTGGACTTAGTCAAAATTGTAGATTCTTGTAGATAGTTTTATTTTGAAGTCTTGAAGATCATTCTCTGGTTTCACAGCTTTTATGTTGAAGTCTTGAAGATATATCTCTGGTTTTACAGCTATTTATTTTGAAGTCTTGAAGATATTTCTCTAATTCTTAGAGTTTAACCGCTGTCTTTGAGTTTAATCGCTGCCACCATTTATTGGTGTGCTACTGTCTTAAGCACACATTTGAGTATGAGTTGTTTTCAAATGTATTTGAATGGTTTACTGAACACATTTTAGTAGTTTTTAAGTTTTATTGTGAATAACAACTGAGTTAAACATCTCCATCACTGGAGGAAGCTGTGTTGGTCCACATGACCAATTCTGGTGAAGTTTTGATATGAACTGAACAAATTACTGATATCCCAAAAATCGTACACTTGCTTTAATTTGGATAAGTGACGGAATCGGAAGACACCTGCATCCGGTGACGTCACAAACTTTCACACGAAGAGACAATGTGTTGACACTAAGAAAGAATGACAACTTAGCATCTTACATCCTGTACACAATTTGAGTTGACCATAGCAAATCTCACGGCCAGCTCTTCCAACCAACATGACATATTACGTCATTTGTTTTAAACATGTAATATTACTATTCTAAATATTACAAATGTACATCAAACAGAGTTTTTTTTCTAAACCAGGAATAATAGAAAGACTTTTGTTTCTATCATTGTCCATTTATTACAAAATGTTGAATAATGACGGTAAAGTTATGGAGACTATATGGATACGGTATCAGTGTTTGAAAAAAGTTTGTTAAGATTGTTGTACGAAGTTGGTGAAACTACTGTACACTCCTTGAAAAATTACTAATTCAATTAAAACAATATTGTCATTTTCAACATATCTAAGCTTCCATCAGAAACACCATTGGAGTTACTGCATAGTGTACTGTAATATTCACTGGAACCTGATAGCTGATGAATATTCCAAACCATGTTTTAGTCAGGAGTTCCTTGAAGTCAGAACTGGCTGTGCTGGTTGAAGGTCAGTTCCTGAGGAGGAAGGAACAATCACCTCAAACACTGACCCCTTCGGACCCTTGACCTCTTTGTACCTCTGGGCTCTGCTACACATCAGCCACCAGCCTCCGCTACGTCAGCTCCACCCACTGAGTTCATCCCACTATCCACTGCTGTGCTAGCAGGCTTGAAAGCCTAACAAGCACATTACTGTCAGGCCAAACAACAAAGGGGTCCTTATCACCAACCCCAAGGATCAAGACAGCGTCAGCCTCCTGCAGATGGAATCCTTGCTGATGCTCCTTGATCCTGCCAAGAAGCAAAAGAAAGCAGTCCTTTCCAGCTATTCGGACCATGCCACTAACTTTTATCACTGTCATCTGAAACATCACCAGTGTGGAACTCTGCTAGAACAGACTTGAAGCTCCTGCAAACAAATTTATTGCCAACTTCCCTCGATTTTGGAATATGAGGACCATTTCCCATTCAAGATTACATACCAAAACCACTTCAGTGCTACCATTGCCAGCGTTTTGAGTACCACTGAGTCGACTCCAGAGACCCTAACATCTGTGGCCTATGCAATCAAAAATTGTATTAGCACCCACAAGGAAGGCAAATTGACCCTTCCTAGATATCCCAACTGTGCCCTCTCCCGTCAAGCCTGGAACAGGAGGTGTCCAGAGCATTTAAAAAAGATTCCAGCGATGAAGACCACCCCACTATCGAATCCGTTTCCACCACTATCACAGCCTCAAAGGTGCAGAAAAGATTATGTCAAAGACCTCACTGCCAACCCTCCACCTCCCCTGATGTCCCACACCTTCCCAAACCCCTTCTCCTTTCCAATCCATCTCATCCCTTACTCACCAAATAGAAACTAAGCCTTAAAGACTTTATCCCCATAGACCTTCACCTTTTTTCCAGCTTCCTATCCCATTTAAAATACTGTAACCTCTTCAATCCCTTAGCCAAATCCTCCTTTACCTCTAAACTAACCTCTTTTTCACAACTCTAAGAGCATAGTTCTCACACTTATAACTACTCCTTTCTCTCCTACACAAAGGAGCATTAGGGGATGTGTCGTCTGCAAAGACAACATGTCTTTGATCAGACACTCTAACTGCTTTCTGGGTGATCAGAATGTTTGCATATCCACTTGCATTTAATTATTATTATTACTTGCTAAGCTACAACCCTATTTGGAAAAGAAGAATGCTAAAGGCCCAGGGGCTCCAACAGGGAAAATAGCCTAGTGAGGAAAGGAAACAAGGAAAAATAAAATTCTTATGAAGAGTAACATTAAAATAAATATATTCTATATAAACTATAAAAATTTTAACAAAACAAGAGGAAGAGAAACAAGACAGAACAGCGTGCCCGAAAGTACCCTCAAGCAAGAGAACTCTAACCCATGACAGTGGAAGACCATGGTACAGAGGCTATGGCACTACCCAAGACTAGAGAACAATGGTTTGATTTTGGAGTGTCCTTCTCCTAGAAGAGCTGCTGACCATAGCTAAAGAGTCTCTCCTACCCTTAACAAGAGGAAAGTAGCCACAGAACAATTACAGTGCAGTAACCCCTTGAGTGAAGAAGAATTTTTTGGTAATCTCAGTGTTGTCAGGTGTATGAGGACAGAGAAGAATACGTAAAGAATAGGCCAGACTATTCGGTGTATGAGTAGGCCAAGAGAAAATGGACCGTAACCGGAGAGAAGGATCTAATATAGTGCTGTCTGGCCAGTCAAAAGACCTCATAACTCTCTAGCGGTAGTATCTCAATGGGTGGCTGGTGCCTACTACCTATCATCCAACACTTTCAAAGCTTTCACTAAGCATCATAAAAATTACTGCTTATTCATTTGTTTGACCCCAAAAATATTTTTGCACTGTCAGTTTCATGATAATGGTTCTCTTACGTTAACTTCTTCTCCTACGAGTGGCATCCTTAATGGATGGAACATCAAAATATTCATCAAACAATCACAGCCAATTTTCCATACCTTGTAAGAATGTAGTTTTTATAGTTATTGCAGATATCTGAGAATAGCAAACCAACTGACCATGATAATTGATACAGTGAAGCACCTCCATCAAGTACATGGAGTGGATAAAAAAGTGGTGTTTCTGCTACAGCTATCTGACATTTAATCCCTTTTCCTTCGTGGCACCGGCCAGAGCCAATTTATTTGTTCTTCTTGGGAGGATTGAACTGCAAATAGAGATGCTTAATAGTTATGAAATTCATGCTGGATAGGCACCTTTTATCTAAGTCCCGTTATTCAGAAACCGAAGCAAGTCTCTGGAATACCAATAATTCTCGGTCAAAATTGATGGCATTTTGATTTGCTTCAATATTATTCAATCCCATTGTAACAGCCTGTAAATTTTGTTTGACTGAATAGTTCCAAATATTTTGGACATGCATGAACTTGAGAATTAGATTATCAGCTTAATTTGCTTTGTCAATGTTTACATCACCATGAGCAACCAATCATGGTGTCAAACTACATATAGGTTCATTAGCGGTGAATGGGCCTTGGTCTAATAGAGATGTCAACATTTTCCTAGTGTCTATGCAACCTCTTGTCTGCCTAGTAAATGAAGCTTCTTTGTGTTGTTCACCTGGATATAACATTACAGTACTAAACGTTCACCTCTTTTCTCGGATTCATGGATTGAACCCATACTTGTGGCTTTGCTTCTGCCATTCTTCTTCCTCTTGTTAACCCTCCTGTAGATTTGATACGTTTCATCAATGCAGGGTCATTGATAAGATCACTGGAACGATCTGCCTAATACTCGTTACTATGACGAACAAGATACAGACCTTTTTTTTTGGAGCTTGTTGTACATGATAAGGGTAAGACTTCATTAGCAGTTACACATTTGGAGGTTTACATTAACTCGATTTGTGTATAAATTGTGCCCTGCTGCTGTAAAGTTTTTTAGCCTATTATTTATACGAAGCAAATGTAGTTCCTAGACCTCGGTATGTTCTGTCCAAAAGTATATTCTTTAAAACATTGACCATTATCATGTCCTTTACTTATAATCTACCAGTTCTGCTTTCTACCTTGTACTTGTCCTTGATACATTCTATTTTGCTATTTATATCTAGTAATACAAGTGGCCCATCATCCACACTTTAGTCAAATATTTCCTTATAGTATATTTCTGCAGCACTGACAATAAGACCAAACATGTCACCCTTGACAGATTCAGTATCAACCAATGACGTAGCAAAAGTGTTTTCAAAGCCTCTGTTAATGCTAATATGCTCAAAGTAACACTACCAACGTTCTTGCACTTCATAAAGTCATCCCACTAAGTGCTACTATCGAACATCTGTTCCAAAATTTCTTTTAAACCAAAGCATACCCATCATCCCAGAAAGCCTATTTTGATATATACAGCAGACTACCAAGTAGAGGGATAACTTCTTTCAAACTGCTTGCGTCAGCTTCATTTCCAAGAATGCTAAAATCCTTCCACCTTTGATAGTTGTGATGGGCGTGCAATGGTTATCAATTGGTTGGTCATTTAGAAACAAAAGAGTAGAGTATATGCACAACATATTTTATGGTTCTAGATCAATAATGAGCAAAAATACAATAGATAACTTGTTTGGGTGCTGGAAACCTTTTATGAATCATGTGTATGAAGCCAGACCATCTTGGCCTTAGATATGATACAAATGGTGTTATTTTCCAAAGACTATCAGTCTGTAGTTTCAGAGGTTGTTCTAAAATCCCCAAGCATTCTAACTCTTTGAGCTTGAATTCTTTAAGTGATGTTGGTATATGATACTGCATAATTCTTATTCTTCCTGCAGTAATAAGACCATATGTTTTTATTACTCTTTTGTTAACAGCTCTAGATATCATCATGCCAGGAGTTACTGCTGCTGTAGGACCCATACCATGGTAGGTGTCTTGTCCATCAAGTGTGTTAATGCTGTGGTCTACGTTGTCTGCAACATACTAAAGTAACTAATGAGAATCCATCAATATATCATCATTTGAGGTTGTTGATACACTCCTTACATATTTCTGTAATTTGCTATTGGAGGGGCAGAAACCAAGCTGGTGTAAAGAATCTATCAAAAGCCATGAAGCAAAATGATGGTGCATTTCCACTGACTGTCCCAATTGTAGAGGTGCTACAAAGAAGCAGGGTTTTATTGCTTGCATAATCGGCTGACCTATAAAAACTGATTTCTTATAATTCTTACTGTGATTCCTATATTCATAAACACTTGAAGACTCCAGCAACAGGTCCATGGCTTTGTCTATAGAAGCCATATCTTTAGTCAGTGGATGATAATCATCAGAGGTTAGAAAAGATTTTGCATTTCTCCTTACAATTTTTGCAGCTGTTTCAATTGTTGCATGTCTTTTAGTCTCTCCTTTGGATCATTGTACTATTGATGAAGAACTGAAGAAGCACTTGATTGGAATGTTACATTTATTCATACTTTCATGTTCTAAATATTACATTATCTCCTAAACAATCTATAACTCTCTGTTTCATCTACTGTGCAAAATATGATTGATATTTTTAACAAGTAGCCTCTAGATTTTCTTCCATTTCTTTACTAAGCCACATGTGGTAATTTGGTCTTCATCATTATCTTATAGGTTTAATGTGACAACAATGAAATTATTTTTTTCACTCGCCCTACCTCGGTCGGCCTTTTAGATAATTAATTTTGTTGTACATACCTCATTTGAATTGCTTTCCCATTCCATTTCTGAAGATTGCGTTGCATTGATGGTGGTAAACTTCCTCTACGGCTGGAAGTTCCTCAGCAAATATAAGTCGTACCAATAACTGTTTACTCCATTCATAATGGTATAGCATACGATACATGAGTTCGAACTAGGAAGACATCACGCCGCCTCTTTCTAAAATCGAATTTGGCTTCTTACCTACAAAATAGGCAACACTAATTGAATTAAAACTTTCCCTGTTGTGATCGAAGAACAGGTTCTTTACAAGTACTGTAGTAGCTGGTTTGTGCCCTTTGAAAGGCTTCAGTGTTGTTTGCATTACACCATGATTTCCTACATTTCGAATGAACTTGCTGTTCTTGAGATTGCTTAATCACTTCCTCTTGACTCACTTGCCCCGTTTATTCTCTCACTTCGTAGTTACTGACTATTGATCAGATAAATTCTTTTCACAAAGGACACATTTCACAACTGCATTCTCATCCATGATAATTACAACACCTCAAAATTATCAGCATTTGAAACATAAACAAAAATAAAAGGTAGGCTAATAAATAAAAATAAACAGTATGGTTTATTACGAAGAAAAACCTCAACAACATATCAAATGCCTTTCTCTATATTATTACGGGAAAGAATGTTTTGAATGACTTAGAATAACGTTCCTGGTTTAAAAACCTCTCTATTTGATATATAATTGGACTTAATCAGAGCAAGATATTCATTTTATAGATTTCGAGAGTAAATAAGAGGTAAACAAATATGGCAGCTTTCCCATATTTTAACTGTTTATGTTCTCTATATGTTGTTGGGGATATTAATCTAAATCTGATTAACATTACTTTATATCTTCTAGACTTAGTTTGATGTCTAAGCTTTCGTTTGCCTAAAATGACCGGGCTATTGGAAATTTTATATTAGAAATTAAACCAGACACAAAAGTGTGATTTTTTTCAAAGGATCCATCCGTATCGAGAATTGAATTCCTTCTTTATAAACTTGCTTAGTTGCAATAAGATGTATGTAAGGGTACAAACTGATAGTTTTACATAATCAAACTCTCTCTCTCTCTCTCTCTCTCTCTCTCTCTCTC
>NC_090725.1:139695526-139705526 GCF_036898095.1 Palaemon carinicauda
TATAAATGGTGCAACTCCGACGATCTCAGCCTAGTGTATAACGCGAAAGTAACTCCTCTAGACGGAGTGCAAAGGATAGATGGAGATGTGAGTTTTAGATATTTCAAAAGCTAATATTGTCGGATTTGCAGCATCTGTAGGAGCAACAACATCAATAATCAAAGAAACAATTTTGCTCTAACAACGTAATCATTATAGTAGCATTGATACTGGTGAGAGAGAGAGAGAGAGAGAGAGAGAGAGAGAGAGAGAGAGAGAGAGAGAGAGAGAGAGAGAGAGAGAGAGAGAGTTAAAAGGCTAGAGCACTTAGCTAATTACAAGCGCCAGAAAATACTCCTCTTTCCATAAATCTTCTGGCGTCATAGAAAATAGTATAATTGCACATAGAGCAAATTATCCTTTGAGTAAAAACTGAGACATATCATCTGTCTGATTACAATAACTTCTATCGAACGCCGTGAAGAATTTGACATTTTATATTCTTATTTCCAAGAAAATGAGAACTGAGTTCCTAGGAAAAAGAAATAATATTCTCTACCTAATTTCAGGAAGAAGATATAACTATATATGACTGAGTTATTGAATGTTCACGTTATTAGGTTGAATAGATATATCTTAGCTTAATTTCAGGAAAAAATTGACAATTTTCTACAGCTGAAACAAAATGCTACGCTCTCAGATTCCGGGATTGGACTGGCAACAATAATTCGAAATTTTCATCCCGATTGCAAGACGAAAAATACAAAATTAATTTCACTATTTCTCAAATAGGATGAAACAACCTTTTCCTATTACTTGGATGGCCGCATCACCTTCCACACGATTAATTTTGCAACTTTTACCATAATCTAAAAATATAAAAACTTCCAATCGTAAACAAACAAATAGGTAAGATAAAAAGCTAAAGAAAATATGGTGAGTTCTAATCCCAACACAATGGTTTGACTTAAGTCCTGGAGGGATACTCCGCTGTTCACGGGATATCAGAAATCCAACGACATTCTGAAGATACCATCATATATAAGCCGGTCTTCCGAATCTGAATAAGCTTATGGATTAAACGGTCCTTTCTCCTACCCGCTAGGATGAAATGATAGATGGAAAAGGTGTTAAAATCTTAAAAGAAAGAGGAAGAGATAATCTTCTTTCCTTTCCAGTTCAAAACAAATTATGAGGGATCATATTCCTCGAAAGCCAATGCAGGTGGGTTGGATTATAGTACCAAAGGAGTCAGGACTCCCGTGGCTTCTAAAGAAAATGCGGAAAACTAACTAGTTTCCAATATTCCTTTCATTTAAGACCTTGAAAACTGCATGAGATAGCATTAACTCATACTATCCTTTTACACATTTGATACACTTAATTAAATTGGGATATAATACATTTATAAATAGTTAGCCGTAACTCAAAAGCACAGACGAGTGGAGTTTTATATTGTTAAGCTCTTACTGAGATAAGAGGATTACTTGTACCTGCTGGCTATCCTATGGTCGATATTACTCAGCATGATATATATCGTAATTAATATGAGTTTATTATTAAGGCACTGATAAAAAAAATTTCGGAATAATATTTATTTCTTTTCACCATTAATAAACAAGATACCTATGTTTATTCAATAAACCATAACATTTTCTTCTTTTTCTTAACGGGATTGATTAATAGTTAGGGAAGAAAATGTGGTTCGAAGAAAATACTTATAACAAGGCACATAAGCTCCAAAAAGGATAAATAAACGATATGAACTTCACACCATACAGTTTATATTCAAATAAATAATCAGAGACCTTTATCTCATCAAATTCCCTCTTTCTGTATATCGTCAAACATGTAATATAAACAGTGATAGTAATAGTATCAGAAGTAGGGAATACTGTATGCTACAGTTACACTTAGTATGATAATAAATAATTCTATTTTTCTTCTAAATTATTTCTGTGTTAGAAATATGGTAACATTTTCTATTACATTTTGTGTCCGAGTAACGTTTACAGTTTATATCCTCGTTTGATACTTTTGCATAGAGAACAAGAGCATATCCCAAGAATTTCTTAAATTCTTACACGTTTAGAAATAGTTAATATATATATATCAATTTGGACAAAAGATATAGTTAGTTAACATTATGCCACATCATTCGTATTTATGGAAAAATCAAGGGTTTTGAATTAAGGTAGAAGATATCGTATAATTCAAAACTTGCTCCCTCAAAGATATTCCAATTGTATGATAGGCTACATTACAGTATGTAACCATGAAAAATTAAGTAAATTCAATAATATCATCACTGCATAGTATTCTACTCGGTTGGTACATTTATTATAACGCCTGATTACCCACTGTAGGCCTACAACTAGCTAACATTTTCAGCATTGAAGCGCGAAAACTAAAAAGTGACACACGTGTAACGTATAAGATATAATGCACTTAGAGTCAACTATTTTCTAATTTTTAGTCTCCTGGAAAGGTCCATGGCTCCCCAACATTCAAAGCTTTGCATCGACACATCTATAGCTATATACAATTAGGTAGGATTCTTAACTTTACCTTTAAGAAAGACTTCGGACTGTTTCTTCTTCCATTGTACAAAAAGCTATATTGAGAAAGTGTGAGGTAATGTTTTAATTCCTTCATTCTAGCATGTTTATTTTAGTATTGTTCTCCTATCTAGTATTCAGTAGCTGACTCTCATTTCAAAGTGTTGGACAAAAACTTGCTGTCTATTACTGATTATTATTATTATTATTATTATTACTAACTAACCTACAACCCTAGTTAGAAAAGCAGGATGTTATAAGACCAAGGGTTCCAACTAGAAAAAAAATAGCCCCGGGAGGAAAGGAAATAAGGAAATGAATAAACTATACGAGATACTAATCTCTAATAATGTCGTTCAGTTAGTTCGTTCTAGATATTTCATAGATATGCAATAATTTCTAACAGCCTTGCCTTCTCCGTCATAAGGGTCAATACTGCATAGTATTCTAAAAGTTTTATTCCATAAATGGCCAGATTGTGGAATGATCTTAATCTGGCGGTTGAATCGGTGGAACTTCAGAAATTCCAATTTGTTGCTTTTCTGTAAAACAAAATGACACAAATCCCTGATCTTGTAATATTTTACATTTCCATTAATTATCAAAATGATGTATTCGTTATTTCTATATTCTATTTCTTCACTAGGCTACTTTCCTTTGTTGGAGCCTTTGGTCTTGTAGCATCATGCTTTCCTAATCGGGTTATAGATTGGATAGCAATAAGAAATATAACAATAAAGAGGTTCACACTGCTGTGAATTTCAAAGCTGCCTTTCTACATTTGCTTGGTCATATTCACTGAATTTCCTTGACTATGATATAGAGTTTTGTCAACTATTGGAACTGGGACATGGTCTGGGTACAGATGATAAAAAACTCATTTGACAAAGCTCATACAATAGTTTGTCGTTTGCACAGAGTGTGTATTAACAAATCATCATCATCTCATACGTCTATTGACAAAGGGCCTTGGTTAGATTTCGCCAGTCGTCTCTATCTTGAGCTTTTAATTCAATACTTCTCCATTTATTACCTCCTACTTCCCGCTTCATAGTCCTCAGCCATGCACGTCCAATTAAACGTTAGGTGAACTAATCTCTCTTGGGGAGTGCGAAGAGCATGCCCAAACCATCTTCATCTACCCCTCACCATGATCTCATCCATATGTGGCACCTTGGTAATATCTGTTATAATTTCATTTCTAGTCCTGTCTTACCACTAACTCTCAATATCCTTCTGAGGGCTTTATTCTCAAATCTACTAAATCTGTTGGAGAGTGTATCATTGTCATACCATGACTCATGTCCATACAACAACACCGATCTTATTAAACTGATATATTTTCTGACATTTATAGGTAATTTCAGGCGATTTGATTTTAAAAGTTTAATTGTCTGATTTTCTTTTTTCAGTGTTTCACTAAACTCTAATCCTAAAGATCATAGCTCCTAAATACCA
The DNA here is from genome assembly GCF_036898095.1 of Palaemon carinicauda. NCBI lineage: Eukaryota > Metazoa > Arthropoda > Malacostraca > Decapoda > Palaemonidae > Palaemon > Palaemon carinicauda. The sequence continues at coordinate 139,699,522 of NC_090725.1, forward strand.
AAATTGTTTTACCTCATTAATCAATCTTTTCTCCTTCCGATGATGTTTCATCTTCCATTGCATACTCCGTTCTCATCACTTCTTCTATTTATCTTGAGCCTAACCTCGTGTGATATTTCATGCATTCTGAGAAGCAAGCATTGCAAATACAGATTTTTTTTTTTCGAGTGTTTGATGTTTTTAAGCATGATGCACTTACTATGTTATCCAGTCACCTTTGCCTAGTTGCTGCTTCTTGGTAGCCATTCATATTCCTAATATTTGACCTTATCCACAGAGAAGGTCACCTAGTATGACACGTCCACAGACTGTATCTTTACAGATGTTAGAGGAACATTGAAATATTCTTGCGGCCAAAAGCTTGATGAACAGAAATGGTTAATGATTGATTAACCACTATTATTGCCTATATATTATGTGGGGAATGTTGATTCGGAGGAATATCAGCACTATTTAGCTAATGTAGAACTAGATTTGTGTTCTATTTTGTTTGGAGCATGTAGTTTGAAAAGACCAGAGCACACCTTTGGTAGACATACAGCATTATCCAAATAGACTCACAAAAGACAGTCCTATACAGCACATCTATCAAGCTGAACAACAAGTTAGTAACTCCCTGTTATGCGTGACAAACTATGTCAGAGAATACTGTGCTTGCACAAAATTCACTTTAAAGCCCTTAAAGCAACCCTGATTGAATGCGAGTAGATACCGTTATTTTCTGTTAAGCCGGTCCACACTCACTTAAAAAAAAAAGAGAAAAAAAAAAACATTCCTAAGATACCAGTTTCTCACTTTTCACCTGTTGGTCACATTAAAAGTATCGGGTAGTTGCAATGCCTTGAAAATTTTATCATGGGGGAATACTTATATCGATGATATATTAAAATTTTAGGCCCAGGGTCAACAATCAATTAGAGACTGGGTTATTACATCAATTGGAACAATCATTCTAGTTTTAACCAGAATTGCATGAAAAATCTAAACTTCCATAGGGAAGTAGTTAGGCTTCCGACTGATGATGAATAATATGATTTTGCTTGTTTTATAACACCAGATAACCTTAGAGAAGCCGTAAAATATTTAAATCAGTATCAATTTGCCTGACGGAGATGATCTCCACGAATAAGCATTGATATTTGGCCACCTAAAAAGAATTTGTGCATAATTTTTAGTGGTATCATCCAGGATACCTATGACTAATCGGCTTTATGCCATTTATCAAAACCAAGCTAGAAATAACAGCTATCCCCTAAAGGTGGGCTAAACTAAAACCTGCACACTAGTTAAACTTAACAGATCCTCCATTGCTTAAACTATATGGTTCATTCACTCACTATCCATAGAAAAATACAAAACTTTTAATCGATATGTTTGACAGTAAACAGACTAATGGAAAACTTGGTCCATCTCGTTCCTGTTTTCCTGAAGCTAAACTAACTAGTTTAGCTTTTCAGTCTCGTGAAATTAAAACACTTATCGAGCCCTGATGTTTTTGGAGGTGTAAACCCAAATAATATTTTTCCTTTGTTTATTTAAACACTGATTTCTTAGCCCATAAGTTGTCTGTTATTTTTTCTCAAGTTAGCAAGAAGCCGTAATTTTTAACTTGCTGGATAATTGGCAATGCTACTCAATTAAGTAAACGTCTTTGTGGTGGCTCTAGCCCTACTGATTATCACCCAATTTCCACAAATCACAAGTTTTTGAAAGTCATTAGGCAAACCTAATTAGGTATATCGAAGGTAATGATCTGTTCCATATTTTGCCATTTGGCCATAGAGCATGTGCTGCTTTCTTACAATTTCCAATGCTATACAGAAATCCTTTGATTCCTGTCAGGATGTCTGCATGATTGCATTTAATTTTAGTACTGCCTTTGACCATGTTAATCATTTGTCCATTGTCTTTAAATTTCAGTCCTATGGTAAGCAATCCATTAAGAATGCGTTATTGCACCAATAGGAACAATCATTTTAACTGTAAACAGAATTATATAAAACTTACATAGGGAAGTAGATAAGCATCTGACTGATAATAAATGATATTTTGCTGGTCATATTACACCAGATAACCTTAAAGAGAGCGTAAGATATCTATTCAGTATCAAATTGCCTGGCTATGAAAGCCTACATTATTAAGTATAGATATTTGGCCACCTAAAATATTTTTCATGGTTCGTTGTTCAATCTGTGCGTGAATTTTAGTGGTATCTTTCCGAATACCTATAGCTAGTCAGCTTATTTCCATCCAACAAAACCAAGCTGAAAAAAGCTTGTATGTTTAATTATCACCCAAATGGGACATAAATATGGGCTACCCTAAAATCTTCAGTCTTTGGTGTACACTAAATAGGTCTTCTTTGCTTAAATCAGATGGTTCTGTCATTCACTGTCCAAAGGAAAGGCAACCCTTTTGGCTGATGTGTATGGCAGTTAGCAGAGTAATGAGAAACTCGATCCTCCTCATTCCTGTTTCCTGAAACCACGGTTGAGATATAGTTATACCTAGACCGTGCCTGAAACTAAATTAAATAGCTTAGTTTTTTTGGTTCCGTGAAATCGAAATGCTCTTACTAGACCTTGATGCTCTTTTAGGTATAGACAAATGTTTTTTTATTCTTTGTTTTTGTTTATAAAGACTGCTGATATCTTAGCCCCTAGGTTGTTTGTTATTTTTCACAAGTTAGCATGAAGAAATGTTTTGTACCTGTTGGAAAATTGGTAATGTTACTCAATTAGGTAAATGTATTTGTGATAGCTCTAGCCCTACTGATTACCGCCTAATTTCCTTATTTTCCATATTTTCTAGAGTTGTCTGAAGTCATATGGCATAACGTCTAGATAAGTATGCTGAAGATAACCCTCTGTTCCCTATTTTGTTTCTAGTGCAGTGCAAAAAACCTTTGACTGTTGTCAAGAATTTTGCAGAATTAGCCTTAATTTTATTGATGTCTGAACTTTATTTTCAAACTCAAACAGATGGGAGTAAGCAGTTCTTATTTTAGCATCAATATTGAATTTTTAAGTAATGGATTGAAAAGAGTAGTAATAGATATGCACCATAGTGAGTATAGGAATGTAATATCAGGTTTTCCCTAGAGTTTTCCTCAGGGTAATGTTCTTGGCCCATTGCTTTTCCTACTATAGACACGTGATATATGGTTTGGCCCGAAAACAAGCTCAATGTATTTGCAGACGATGCTACTCTCCTTGCATCAATCTCCTAAGTGTAGATATAGAGTTGCTGAATCCCTTACCTAAGAGCTAGCTAAAATCAATGAATAGTGCACATTATGGGGAATGAAGTTGAACCTTAACAAAACTTAAAGTATAATTGTAACCAGGTTAAGGATAATGGCTCCCCAACATCCAGATATTTGCATTGACAATGTCTCTACAACTCTTTTAGAATTCTAGGTATGATTCCTGGTTGCAAATTAATTTTGAGAAGCACATTCGGTGTGTTTCTTCTTTAATTGAAGAAACAATTGACATATAGAGGAAGTCTCTCAAGATTTTCATGGAATAATCTATCCTGAAGAAATGTTTTAATTATTTGATTCTTCCTTATTTCGAATATTGTTCTCACATTAGGTCTTCAGCTGCTGAACTACATCTCAATTCATTGAAAAAAAAATTTGTGGTCTATTGAATTCCTTATTGCTTATCTGGATATTAATCTCCAGTAACGTTATACAGTCAATTTTTTGTACATGTTGCATAAAAGTTTTAATAACCAAGAGCATCCAATGTATTTAGATATTCCTAGACTGTAGGCTACCATTCTGTACATAGTAGTAAATACACAGTTAACTAAAATTAACTGCATACTCAGTACTATGTAAAAGATTACTACATAGTATTCCAATGTTTCATTCTAGATTGTCACCAGATTGAGAAATGATCTTCCAAAGCTGGCGGTTGAACCAATGAACCACCAGAAGTAAAAATATTTTACAAATACTTTTCTGTTGCACAGGCTGGCATGAGTCATTTCATATTTTATATATGGCAGATCTATTTTAATGCTGTTACTGATCTTGAAATATTTCATATTTTATATTTATTTGTTTCTCATATATAACGTATTTGTTATTTTATTTCCTTTCTTCAAAGGGCTTCTTTCCCGGTTGAAGTCATAGGGTTTGTAGCATTCTGCTTTTCTAACTAGGGTTGCAGCTTGGCTATTCATAATAATAACAATAACTACAATTTCATCGAAGACATTTGATCATGTTCATTAAGACCACATTATTCCCTTTATACGAAATTCAGACAGACAATTAGGATTTAAAGGTATCCACTCAGAAAACACCAGTGCCCATTTCCACAAAAGCGATGTTGAATTATTACTTGATTATCCTCTCCTGAATTCTTTTGTTTTGTTGCGGTAAAAAATTTCTATGACAAAATGACAATTATCTAAAGTTCTTAATTAAACTTTAAAAAGGAGGTAACTGAAAAATTTAATAGCTTGTTATAGTGCTGACTCTCCACACGGCATTTACTAGTCAAATGAATGAATGGCATGTCTCGCAAGTGACTTTGTAAAGGTGGTTTCTCACTGTATCCCCTTAATACATAAATAGATGTGCTGAATGTTAAATTGAACTCTCTTTCTAGGTAATGCCCTATCAATGGAATAATGCTACACAAGTTTAATTAAACTAATGAATCGGCATTAATTTGACTGTTAATGCATTATTTTCTCAAATCCACCGTATATGGTATAAATTACGAGAACAGCCAACCTCAGTTGCATGTTGTTGCGCCTTTGACTGTTTAGATATGTAGCAGAACCCAAATTTTCTTTAGAAATTACTGCATGGTTTCTGCAGAAAGCGGCGTCAATGACCTTAGATGTCAGGATGCCTGAAAACTTTGAATCAATCAATCAATCTGCAGAAAATCCTATACATGGGTCACCTTCCATTGATGGATAGGATTTAGCAGTTGCCCGCAGAAAGAAATCGAATCTTGAATTTAAGATGTATTTATTAGAAAGGGAACTGTTATGGCAGAGCTGAAAGTGGTGGCAGGGTTTATCTAGAATCCCAAATTTTCAAAGACAAATAGAGCTACCAAAAGTTTGCAATCATCATTAAATAATGCATATTTATAAAATATAGATTATAAAAAGCCATAGGGAGATCTTCCTACATTTTAGCAAGTCTTTAGAATTGATTTACTAGCCTCACATACCTCTTCCTATCAAATCTCCCATTACATTGCTACCAGATTCACCAGTCGGGGAGGTGTCTGGTCCTAATAGCTTTATACTTTCTTATCCCCAGGATCTGCTGATGACTTAAAACTGGAAAAACCGATAAGCAATATTGTTGAAGCGAAACATAAGATAAATGGTATTATTTATCAGTCAAATACCCGCATTGGCTGTTTGCAACAAAAGTTACTGCCACATTCTTCCTTTGACTGTTGAGTTATGGATGAATGTTGTATGCAGTAAAACTTCCCTAATATTAACCCGTCCATACACCTATATAGAAAACTCATTAGCAATGCACAACCTCCCATTCATACATTACACTATTCATTTCTGCCTTAAATGCACTCTTTTGCCTACACATACTCACAGATACAGTATGTAATGCCATATATCCAACTTTTTCAAGTTATACCGACTATTGCTTGAAAATTATGCACACTTTTGACTAACCTATTTTCCTATATATTTTCCAGTAGTCCAAACTACTTATAAATACTCTGATTCACCATGCCATCGCTACAGATCTTTCTACAACTCCTGTGCATCTCTATATCTTTCACAATATCAGTGCTTCTCGCATAAAAGATACTAAGCGAACCGGTCATCTCAGCTGTTCATCTTTTAGTAGTATTCAGCATACATACTTCACTCAAATAAGAAAATAGAGTTAAGAATAGCCTACCTTACGTTCCCAAGCTTTTGTGTGCTCCCTTCTGCCCTTTTTGCTTCTCCAAATCTGAGATTCATCTCTCTCTTTTTTTTCTTTTTTTTTGCCA
>NC_090725.1:139710526-139730526 GCF_036898095.1 Palaemon carinicauda
GAGAGAGAGAGAGAGAGAGAGAGAGAGAGAGAGAGAGAGAGAGAGAGAGTGATGAAAATATTAATAGAAAAACTTCTTGAATTAAAATAAACAAAATAATGCTATTTTGGAGGATAAATAATAATTCAACATTTATAAATATTATGATATAATTAACGAACAAATATTAGTTTTCTACATCATCTACGATTTGTCTCCTTATGAAGAAATAGGGTGAGGAAGGGCAATGGGAATACTGTGAGGGTACAGGATGGTTGGGGGATGGAAGGGAAGGAGAGGACTGCAAGAGGAGAGATTTGGAGGAATCATACAAAATATTCATACATTTTATACAGCGAACAATCACCACTACAATAATCTTCAGTGATGTATTACATTATCTCTATTTCCGAGTTAATCAAGAAATAGGAGAATGTTATTTTCTTATTCAGTCTTTCCTAACATTTTCCACCATTTATATTTACAAAAAGAGAAAGAAATATAAACATGTAATTCCAGGCCTTGTTTATTCTCATCAAAAGACACATTTGAAGACTGGGATTCGAATTTACATTAAAAACACACATTCAAGGCTATTAAAGAGATCCAGTCATGATTATGTACAATTATTTCCTTTCTAATGGCCATTAGCATTTTAAATTGTGCAGGTGCATGCTACCCTTGGCTTCAAATAAATGACAGATTTATTCGCAAGTAAATTCCTTTGTACAGAGGTACGATTATTTACATAATAATGCATAACTATATTACAACGTAGATATGGATCTAAATTAGAGGAAGATTTTCAAGTATAGCTGAGTGTTACGAGAGTCTTCTTAGTTGCGCTTCACAGAAAACTAAAGACGCTATCCCTTCTTCCATAGGCTCAGGCATCCGGGAGTGTAAAAAGGTGGTTAGCTTTTTTATATATATATTTTTTTTCATGTTTTCAAACATTACACTATATCACATAAATAAGTTCAAATATACATCGGTATTTATATTTTCACGTTTTGTCGGCCTTATTTTACGTTTCTTCTTTCTGCTTTGCTTGCAATCTGATAGGCTGGAAAGCCCCTGCAGAAGACAGGAAATGGCGGTCTGTAATTGGTCCGATAGGAGACAGGGTGAAAGGCCGCTTCGTCATCGGTTGCAAAGACGAGTAACCGAAAACATGTCTCTCTGGAATTGGTCGGATTGGCGTGACGTAGTGATCCGGAGGAGAGGCAGGTCTCTTGTGAGAAGAAACGAGAGAAGCAATGGTGAGGGCGGGGGCCAGGGCTTGCAAAGACGTGGGGATGTTGAGACTTGAAGTGTCGGATAGAAGAGACTTTGAGGTGTCATGGGTATCCTTGAGGATCGGTGAGGGCGGGCCGTTACGGTCTGGGTCCTTATTAATATGGTGTGCCTTCGCTTGCGGAGTGTGAGGGGGAGATCGAGGAGGAGCTAAGGGTTTAGGATCAAGGACGAGTGGAAGACTCGTGGTAGTGTCTCTCATTTCATTTGTGGAAGAAGCTGATGACGAAGACATTGGACCCACATTATGATGGGCGACAGGAGGAAGAGAAGTTGGGGGTGGAGGAGGAGAGCGAGCATCAAGCGAAACGTCATCCTCGGATAAATCGTCCTCAAAAACATTAGGTGACCCAGGGTTGATGAGGTCTTCTTCGTCGTCATCGTTGAGCGGAGACCGGGTGTCAGTATCACGACGTGAAGGAGGAATTCCTGTCGACCCAAACTGATGCATTCTGTAGAAAGAAAAATAAAAGTGTATTACAATGATATTCTTTAGTGGTCTGATATTTACTGATAACATATATATATATATATATATATTTTTCCTGCTACAAACCGTTAATTTAAAACAAACATAACTATTACTAAAAGATACGAAAATAAATGTTATTTTTGGATGATGAAATGACTATCTTATCCTTTGGCAATAAAAGAAAAAGATATGTGTATATCCAACGTTTCAATTTGATTTTCGACACTTTGTGAAAGCACTCAAACTTTACAGCCACGAGATGAGGGAGATTTAATTTTGAAATGGATCAAGGTAGGCGAAGCGTGCATAGAAACTTTTTTTTTGACAATGTAGCACTGAAAAGATTTTTTTTTTCATTTCTAAAGAATTTTTTGGTAAAAAAAATGTAAGAAAAGAAATTAAACTAGTCAAGACAGAAGTAACTGAAATTCTCACAACTCATAATTACACATACATGCATCCACATAATATGTAATTAGTGTGTATATATATATACACACACACACACACACACATATATATATATATATATATATATATATATATATATATATATATATATATATATATATATATATATATATGTGTGTGTGTGTGTGTGTGGGGGGGTGCATATGTGTGTGTATATAAGTCAGGTGTGCGCTTACGCTGCATATTGAATATTGTACTCTTACATATTCATTCATATCTATTTGTGATAGATGTGTCTTGACTGAATGTACGGGATGCTACGCAGCAATAGTCATGGTTGAAACGATGCCGAATGGCCTCACCAGGTCTATTTTCCCTTTAATACCACACCGCACTTATGGACAAGACTCCATGCTGACATAAGGCCGACTTAATATAAGCCAACTTACCCTAGCAAAGCCATACTGTATGCAAATAGTAAAGAAAATTAAAATAATCTCACATATGACGATGAGAGATAAAGCTAAGATAGTAAATAGAAGGCGATACAACAAAATAAGGATCACTGATAATAGAGAGTTGAGAAAGCAGCGGGACAGAGAGGAAATTGAGAGAATTAACTAGAGTAGTTTTAGACAAGAAAATGCCTTTAATACTCAAGATCTATAAGACTATTATCAGGCCCGTACTATTTTAAAGGACAGAAACCTGGGCACTTAGGAGGAGAGAGAACTGGACTGTTGGAAAGAACCGTGATGAGGATGATGAGAGGAATTGCTGGAATATCACAACTGGAAAGGAGGAAAGTCAAGATATAAGAAGAATGTGTGGTATGTGTAATGTTGAATAGAAGGCTAGGTAAGCTTGGCTGAAATACTATGGCTACGTAATAAGGTGGAAGGAGGTGGAACCAATCATAAGAGCTAAGGACATGCAAGAGATGGGGAGGAGGAGTGTGGGTGGTCAGCGAATCAGATGGGGAGGGGGGTGTGGTGAGGAGGGAGGTGGGTAAGGTGGAACAAGGGGGAAAATGCAAGGAAAAGAAATAAACGGAGAAAGTTGACCAATAAAACAGAAGAAATCGAGGTAGATGTTAGAAGATGCAATAGACGTCTTGCTAATTACTTTAAATTTTTAGACAATAACACAGTAGTTATTATAGATTTGGGCAAAATGTAAGATCGCTCTTCGACTAATTATAAATCACTTTCAACTAAATATAGAAAAGATGCTCTCTCTCTCTCTCTCTCTCTCTCTCTCTCTCTCTCTCTCTCTCTCTCTCTCTCTCTCTCTCTCTCTCTCTCTCTCTGTATATATATATATATATATATATATATATATATATATATATATATATAGATAGATAGATATATATATATATATATATATATATATATATATATATATATATATATATATATATATATATATATTTATATATATTATACATACATATGTATATATATATATATATATATATATATATATATATATATATATATATATATATATATATATATATGTATATATATATATATATGTAATATTTAGAATAGTAATATTACATGTTTAAAACAAATGACGTAATATGTCATGTTGGTTGGAAGAGCTGGCCGTGAGATTTGCTATGGTCAACTCAAATTGTGTACAGGATGTAAGATGCTAAGTTGTCATTCTTTCTTAGTGTCAACACATTGTCTCTTCGTGTGAAAGTTTGTGACGTCACCGGATGCAGGTGTCTTCCGATTCCGTCACTTATCCAAATTAAAGCAAGTGTACGATTTTTGGGATATCAGTAATTTGTTCAGTTCATATCAAAACTTCACCAGAATTGGTCATGTGGACCAACACAGCTTCCTCCAGTGATGGAGATGTTTAACTCAGTTGTTATTCACAATAAAACTTAAAAACTACTAAAATGTGTTCAGTAAACCATTCAAATACATTTGAAAACAACTCATACTCAAATGTGTGCTTAAGACAGTAGCACACCAATAAATGGTGGCAGCGATTAAACTCAAAGACAGCGGTTAAACTCTAAGAATTAGAGAAATATCTTCAAGACTTCAAAATAAATAGCTGTAAAACCAGAGATATATCTTCAAGACTTCAACATAAAAGCTGTGAAACCAGAGAATGATCTTCAAGAACTCAAAACTATCTACAAGAATCTACAATTTTGACTAAGTCCAACGAAAATGCTAATACCAACATATGTTAGTATACAAATAGAATCTTCAATCAACATCCTAGGAAACCCAAGGACTGGCATTCAACTATTGCAAAACATATCCAGGAAGACCTACATTCTACAAGAAACTAGAACGAGACATCGCTAACAAAACATCAAGAGAGAGAGAGAGAGAGACGACTCGACTTCATATATAAGCTAAGTACAGAGATTTTGTATTCATTTCAGTTTGTGCAGTGAAGTGTAGTTATCACAAGTCGTTAGTCAATTATTACTGGGGTGAGTGAATTCCTAAACTTTGTTATAAGAAACTCCGAATTCTCATTTAGAATTTTTCTTTCTTTGTGCTAATTCCTTTTTCTTTCATAAACTCTTGGGGGGAAATGTATTGGGATTAGTAACATTGTTGGGGGAATTTTATTATACATATGCGTTTACGCAGTGGGCGTCTGTACTCATATAGATATTTTGATAGGATTGAAAGGGGTCAAAGAGATAGAAAAAAAAAGAATACAGCAGTCATGGCTCCTCCTGTCAGCCCTACCCCTGGACCTAGTGGTGTAGGCCAGGCTAATCCTCCTCCAATTGTGACGCTTGTAAATGCCAGGTCAGCAATCCTTCCTTTTCAAGGCCGTGTCAACGGGTTCTTGCCACAAAATGTGGAGTCATGGATTTCATCCGTTGATGCCCATTTAAATGCCAAACAAATCGTAGATCCTTTTGTACAATTACAAGAAGCTAAAAGTTTTATAGATTTTTCTAAGGGGGATGCGAGTGCGTATTTAAGAGGTGTTTCATTTCAGGAAGCAGTTACTTGGGATGATTTCAAAGTTAGGTTACGCGCGATCTATGGGGGTGAGGAAGCTTTGGATGTAGTGTTAACGTTACGAAATACACTTAATCAAGCCACTATGAATCGGCTTAATGTTGTTGAGAGAGCAGCTCTCATAGCTGATAGGCTTAACGAATATCAGGACATTTTAGGTAATTCCACTTGGGTTACTAACGATAATATCTCCGTGAAAGATTTTTTACGATTAATGTATTTAACTTGCATGACACTTATGTTGCCTGAAGCTTTAGTGCGGTGCTTTGATAAGAAGTTAATGCCTGCAAGTACGGAATTGGATGTCTATAAACAGATAAAGAAGCACATGTCCAAGTGTCCAGATCTCGATCCCGTGTTAACTCAAGTTTTTGCTAAGAATGAAACAAAACCACAAACAGTGAACGTAGTTAACAATCCAGTAGCGGGAGTGACGTGTTACAACTGCAAACGTCAAGGTCACATAAGCGCAGACTGTAGAACGAAATTTTGTTCAGTTCACAACACAGGATCACATTCTTATAGTCAATGTTACGCGCGTAAGACACAACAATATCCTAGAAATACACAGTCAATTCCACAGTCAGTTCCATATGGAAATAAAAAGAAAAATTCTCATTTTAACAATAAGAAGAAACAACAAAATGTCAATGCAGTTCAGAGTCCGAAACAAACAAACACTTCTTCAAATATCGCTGAGCCTGGGCCGTCAAACCAGACCTCGCAAAGTCAGCCTAATTTTCAGAATGTGCAGAGCAAAGCAAATACCACATAGTTAACTCTAGAGGGGAAGAGAGTGATGTTGGGTCAAGGTCATTTATGTCAACATCAATAGTATTGAATAATCAATTTAATGTTTTATCAGATAATTGTGAGACAATAGATTTTGCTATGAAACACACGGCCGAATTAAGTAAAACAGTGCATGCTCCCGTAGATTTGCAACGAATTCATACAATAATAAGCCAAAATGAGTTACGGCCAACCTTATATGCTGTAAATTTAGAACACAAATCCTTTACGTTATTTTTTGACTCTGGTAGTCCACGTAATATTATGGATTTGAAGACGCATCATTTGTTGTTTTCGAACTTTCCGATTGAAAAATCAGGAATCAGACTTTCAGGTATAGGAAATAATGAATTAAACGTCATAGGCATAACTCATATTCAGTTCAGAGTCGGTAATCGCACGTTTGCCGATACATTTGTTGTTGTGAAAAACATTAATATGTATCCAGCTGTAATTATAGGATACCCATCTATGGGAAATCAAAACATTATCTTAGCTCCTGCAAAGCACGGCGTGTATATCAAAGGGAAATTCTATAAGTCTTCTAATACTTTAAAGTCAGTTTTGGATAAAAAGGAGACGACAAATGTAACCGTAACGTACGTTGAAGAACCAATAACTTGTCTCACTAATAAAGAAATAATGTACGCGACCCAGCAGAATTCTTGTTCACCCGTAATATCATCTTGCACGCAATATATCGAACCAAACATACCTTCGAATTTAATAGTGCAAATAAAGAAAACACTACCGGGATCTGAAATATTAATCCTTTCCGATACTTTGAAAACCAACGGATTGTCTGTCACACAAGCTATTTATACAGTAGGCTCACATCAGCAATGTAATATCGAAGTCTGTAATCATTTAAATAACACTTTAGTAATTCACAAAAATCAACATATCTTGGATGTAGAAGTTTATAAACATCGTATTCTTACCGTTGCTGAAATCAATCACTCTCAATCAGTTGCGGATGAGTCCCTTTTACGATCTATTAAAAATAAAATCAGTAAGGACATTCAAGACGAAGAAATTCAGCAGAAAATTTTTGAACTTTTAAATAAATATACAGATGTCTTTTCCACTACGGATGGATCCTTAGGGAAAACAGATGTGATCGAGCATCAAATAAGGTTAAAAGACAAAAAGAAAATTATATATGTACCCTCGTACAGACTCCCTATGAAATTCCAGAATGAAATAAATGATGAAGTAGGTAAAATGTTAGAGGAAGGAGTCATTAGAAAATCAAATAGCCCTTATAATTTTCCTTTAATAGTTGTACCGAAAAAAGATCGAACATGGCGTATCTGCGTCGACTTTCGTCGTCTAAACGAGGAAACGATCCCTGATCGAATCCCATTTCCATGTACTGACGATATTTTGTCTTTGTTAGGTCAGAATAAATATTTTACCAGCTTGGACTTACTTAAAGGCTTTCACCAGATATCATTAGAAGAAGATAGTATCCCATACACAGCCTTCAGCACAGCCAGGGGACATTATGAATTTTTACGGATGCCTTTTGGTTTACGTTGTGCTCCTATAACATTTACAAGAATGATTAACATAGTGTTTGGAGACTTGTTAGGGGATATATTGCATGCCTATATGGATGATCTTGTAATCTTTTCCAACACCTTAGAGGAACATCTACGTAAGTTAGAACTAGTACTACAGAGATTAAGACAACATAACTTAAGGGTAAAGATTAGTAAGTGTGAATTTTTCAAAACAGAATTAATATATTTGGGTTTCATGGTGTCAAGTCAAGGTCTTAAAGTAGTCCATGATAAGGTGTCGGCTATACGTAATTTTCCCATACCTACTAATGTCAAGGGAATACAGCAATTTCTGGGTTGTAGTGGATATTACAGGCGTTTTATACGCAACTATTCAATAATAGCCGCTCCTTTAACTGATCTTACGAAGAAGGGCGTAGATTTCATATGGTCTGAGCAACATCAACAGGCGTTTAATACTTTGAAAGATGAACTGTGTAGTTCTCCTATCTTAAAATTTCCTGACTTCGGTAAGGAATTCTTCATTGCAACAGACGCCTCAGACTTAGGAGTAGGAGGGGTATTGCTTCAGCAATATGATAAACAGTTTTTCCCGATAGCTTTCTATTCTCGAAAATTGAGAACTTCCGAAAGTAAGTATGCAGTAATAGACAAGGAAGGACTAGCTATTGTTAATTCGCTAGTGCATTTTAAGTTCATAATTTACGGTTATCCCGTTAAGGTTCTTACTGACCATAAACCACTAACAGAGTTCTTTAAAGGCTTCAATCACAGCCCTAAACGAACTCGGTGGCATTTAATCATTCAAGATTTTGGCGCAAGAATCGGGTATTTACCTGGGAAAGCAAATATCATTGCGGATGCATTATCACGCAACCCCGTGTCATCTTGTACGGAGTCTTTAGCTGAATTAATAGATATATCAACATCCATGCCTATTGTAAAAACAATATCTGAACAAGAAGATTTAGGCTGGAGTGCTGAATTGTTACAGACTGAGCAAAGAAAAGATCAGAAAATAGAAACAATTATAAATGCTTTGAAAGGCAATCATAAAGAAAAAGAATATATAAAGTATAAGCAGCAGAATTATGTAATCAAAGATAATATTCTGTGTAGGACTGTGACAAGGAAAACCCGCAATACACCACATGTAACTAACGACCAGGTAGTAGTACCAAACTCACTTGTTTCCACTGTCCTGAATTGGTTGCATTCAAATCCATTACATGGACACCCTGGGTTCTCATTAATGTCACAGAAAGCCAAATCATTGTTTTATTGGCATACAATGCTTACAGATATAAAAAGACACATAGCTAATTGTCGCACATGTCAGGAAAACAAAGGGCATACGAAAACACCTGTTAGCTTAGGAGCTTATCCTGTTCCCAATCAACCCTTTGAAAGAATACATTTAGATTTGTTAACAGGATTTTACGAGTCAGACAGAGGAAATAAGCACCTCTTAGTGATTATAGATGCTTTAACTCGATATACAGAACTAATAGCGCTTAAAACTAAAACTGCGATTGAATGCGCTAGGAAGTTTTACGAGTGTTACATTTGTAAACATGGAATTCCACACATGATAATCTCAGACTCGGGTGGTGAATTTAATAATCACTTTCTTATCTCATTGTGTGAATTCCTCAACATAAAGAAGGTTAATACCATGATATATCACCCAGAGTCGAATGGGCTAGTGGAAAGAGCAAATAGGAAGATATTAAATATATTAAGGGTAACACTAGGGGGATCAGACCCCAACTGGGATATTGCAATACCGGCGGCACTGAGTACTCTGAATCATTCATATCATATATCAATTAAAATGTCACCGCATGAAGCATTGTATGGTACCCCAGTTAGAACACCTTTCCATGTATTAACGCCTACAACTAATCTATCAAATCCTTTAAAAGAATGTATAAATGCAAGTATAAGTCGATATGATATCCTTCGAAAGAATTTAGAAGAATCACAAATCATAATGAAAAGGAATCATGATAAAATAGCGAAACCAACTAAAACATATACCGTGGGTGATAACATCTATATTCAAATCAATGTCAGAAAAGGGCTCAACTATAAACTAACACCTAAGTTTGAAGGCCCATTTAACATTTTGGAAATATTAACGGCCAATAGGTTTAGAATTCAAAACGTAGCCCAACCCACGGATGAGAGAATAGTACCATTGTCTCACATAAGAAATTAAAAAGAAGTGAGGAAAAATTTTAATTTTTGTAACTAAAAAGTTTTCTTTTTAATACAGGAGTAATTACATATATTTTTTCTCGTTACAGGTTTCCAAGATGAATTTTTTGTTGTTGGGAGTGATATTGTTCGCTCAGACATTTTTTTCGTATGGGATGAGTTCTAAGACTAAGAATATATATTTTAAATATGGCAATATAGTTGAAAGACAAGAAGACATTTTTATTACATCAACCAACGTAATTGTCGAAGTGCATATGCAAGCAATTTTTCTTCAAGAGAATGATGTCACTAGCTTAAGAACCGCCATTTCAAGGTTTTCTGCATCATTGGATGAGTTGCATAGGAGACATTTTCATTTGACTACTAAGAGTTTGCTTGGATCAACATTAAAAGTTGCAGAGATGCTATCTGATGACTTAAAAAATAAGACTGGAGAGACAGGATCTTTGGCTTATGACCTTTTGATGTGGACTGTAGGACACGAACAAAAAGAAAGACGGAATCCGTTCATTTATGCTGCATTAAGCATCTTTGGGTCTGTTGCAAGTTTAGGTTTAGGACTTTCCAATCGTCTTAAAATTAGTAATCAAAATAAGAAAATTGAGTTCTTGACTCATAAAGATGAATTGATTATGTCAGAACTAAGGGATCAGATAGCTTCAATCAATAAAATTATGGATTTGTTAAATGAACATTCAGATAATATCGTTCAAATTATGGAAGTACAGGATTTGTTAGCAACATTAACGTATTATGATTCAAAGATAGATCACATACATAACAGAATTGCACATTTCATTGAGAAATCCAAGGATTATGTAGAAGCTATCACGTTAGCAACTAAAGGTGTATTGTCGCCCCATTTGTTGCCTATACGTTACTTAAAATTAGTTCTGGAGAACACTAGGGATAAACTAGGCTATGTTCCTTTGTTAGACGAACATAGGTTAGAATTTTATTACAGCCTAATTACAGTAAACGTAGATAATAACAAGGTTAGGATTACAATTCCCTTTGATTCTTCTGATGCCTGGCAATCTTACAGGATATCACCATTTCCGACTTTCATGACGAATCACTCAAATCCAGTAATATCCAGTTTGACAGGACACGTATTGATTTCCCCAGACAAGGAAACATATACGGTCATTAAAGACTTAAATCAATTAACTCACTGTTCAGACGCAATGGATAGAAAAATATGTACAGCTGACTCATTTGAATTCCATAAAAACTTGATGGATTCATGCGAGTTAGGTATAGTGCTAGACGGTGCTCTCTCCCATACAAGTGAAAATTGTCTGGATAAGCTTTATCCCTTTGACAATAAAGAATTCAATTGCAGACTAAATAATGGCTCGTGGATACGATACGACAAGGACGGCTTCAATGTATCATGCCCTGACGGATCCACATCCTACAACCACATCTTCGTCGCAGCAGATGGCTGTATCAGGACTTCCCCGAATTCCATGGTGACTGGCCTACGGACAATCATCAGAGAACGTGCTTACTTCGCGAACTTCACGTGGACCTCTACAACGCCCGCACTTCCTCTCCCCTATAAAGGAAGTGTGGCGAAACGCTTAATGAAACTTACCGAAAAGGACCACCTGTCGCCGACTTACAAAGAGATTCTTCACCCTATATTACTAGCAGGTTTATTTGGAACGGCGTTAATTTTTATCGCCGTGAACATCCTTGTTTGGCGTAGGTTACGGCACAGCAAGCAGCTACAAAGGAACAAGTTGAATAGCCCTGACAATACCCCTTACTTGATCCAGTTCAAAGCTGTATGAGTGGCCACCTCATTCGCTAAGGGAGTAATTTGTCAGGATGATGTTTGTATGAAAAGCTGATTAGTACGCTAGTAATATGTAATTAAAGAAATTCTCTACATTTGCATTGTTAAAAATACATTTAAAATAACATTTAAAAAAATAAATAAAATAAAAAAGGATATAAATCATTTTTTCTCTCGGCATCTAATAAAAATATATAAGCCGGAATGTTAAAAAAGAAAAGAGAAAAAAAAAAAAAAAAAAAAAAAAAAAAAAAAATATAAGATATATAACAGAATCTATGGGCATCTAATAAAATGTATCAGCCCTATATATAAATATATATATATATATATATATATATATATATATATATATATATATATATATATATATATATATGTACGAAACCGTGGTACGTGTACGTACCAGGAATTCGTATTTGTGCACTAAAAATTGAGTATCTTGTTTCTGACAAAGGTAACAATTATTCTTTATCAAGTTACCGAATCATTTGTAAGTCAGAATTTGTTTTGTTTTTTGGTACCATGTAATCATTTACTAGCAATGTACCATATATATGATCTTGGTTTTATCATGCATTTTTCTTTTTGCTTTGGTAATATCTTTTTTGTATGCATTACTGTTATTAGTTTTGATGTGCCTATTTGGACATTCGTCCTCAGTTGGATATAGCTAGTTTTGGACAATGAATGATACGTATGTCCAGTCACACCTAATAACCATGTTTCGGCTTGTTGTTAAATTTTTGTAAAAAAAAAAATTGAGATAGCTGGCCGAGCTTATGTAATATTTAGAATAGTAATATTACATGTTTAAAACAAATGACGTAATATGTCATGTTGGTTGGAAGAGCTGGCCGTGAGATTTGCTATGGTCAACTCAAATTGTGTACAGGATGTAAGATGCTAAGTTGTCATTCTTTCTTAGTGTCAACACATTGTCTCTTCGTGTGAAAGTTTGTGACGTCACCGGATGCAGGTGTCTTCCGATTCCGTCACTTATCCAAATTAAAGCAAGTGTACGATTTTTGGGATATCAGTAATTTGTTCAGTTCATATCAAAACTTCACCAGAATTGGTCATGTGGACCAACACAGCTTCCTCCAGTGATGGAGATGTTTAACTCAGTTGTTATTCACAATAAAACTTAAAAACTACTAAAATGTGTTCAGTAAACCATTCAAATACATTTGAAAACAACTCATACTCAAATGTGTGCTTAAGACAGTATATATATATATATATATATATATATATATATATATATATATATATATATATATATATATATATATATATACATCTTTCTGAGTGGGGATACCTTAACGTGGTAAAAGGGTTTGCGTATCGCCATGATCAACAAAGCTGTACTAGTCAGGGCCACCTATACTATGTTGGTTTGCTGTGAACGATCAGACGAAAATCTGCCACCATCACCAATCTGCATTGACCATCGTGATGATGAAAACTGGCCAGACCCCACATATGAATAAGGACATGTCTGAGGCCTTTGTTCTGCAGTGAACTAGAAACAGCTGCATTTGTTGTTTGCCGTTGTTGCACACACACACAAATATATATATATATATATATATATATATATATATATATATATATATATATATATATATATATATATATATATATGTATATATAATTTATATATATATATATATGTGTGTGTGTGTGTGTACCTGTGTGTGTTTGTGTGATTTTGCAACAGCCTAGGTCTTTTTTGGAAACTCATCAATCTTCTCATATAGATAATTTTTTTTTTATGTTAAAGTATAAACTTGATCCAAATATAGTGTCCATTTTCTTGGGCTGAAGAACACAAAGGAACCTCATGAGGCAGAATCTCTTCCATCACATCTCAATGCATCACTTTATCAATACTCCCTTTCCCTTATTACTCGCCTTAAACAAAAGGCGAGCATAATAAAAGACAATAAAAACCGCCCGTGTCTTTTTTTTTCACTTTCAATTAGACAGACATCGGTTGATAAATCTCCTGACCACCAAAGAATCGTTCATTGAATAAAACCAGGCCTCTGGAACTTCCCAGTGAATGAAACAAAAAAGAAGAAATACCAGGGAGCAAAAGAGCGTTCTCGTCCCTAATTCACTTTTGTTTGCCAACAATGGATGTGTGATGGGGGGATCCCCCTAGAGGGTTTGGGGGTTCAGGAGTGCACAAACACACGCACATACACGCGCTCCCATAAACGGAGGACCCGCGGGGAACATAGTAAATGTTTTTGTTACTATTAGCGAGAGGTTCCCTCTTTAGGTTAACAAAGGTATTGTTTTGTATTGTAGTTATTATGTTTCGTTTTAAGGTAGATTTGCTACATTTCATCAAGCCGATAGTTTCTTGGTCGAATCTCTGACGGAATTCGGAATGACTCGTTGAGTGAATTTTGAGTGAAAAACGGCGAAATATTGAGTTTCTGGCGTAATGGCGGCCAGATCAAGTGGCGTGTCGAGATCAATGGCGGTTATCCCCCCTCAGGAAAAGTGGGACGTCTGTTTCTCGGAATTCAACGCTCATTTGCCACATAGTTTTCCTTATATCAGATATATTCGTTTCGAAATATGCACTTTCCTGAAGCGCACTTCATAGACTGAATTCTTTACAAGTGCACTTGAAACAAAGCGTGAATAGGGATGTAACAAAATGATTAAGTTTTGTTAAAGAAAAAACACGCTTCTTTATGGTGTTTTGTTCGATAAGTAAAGAAAAATACGGAAGTTAAGGGAATTTTTTCTACAAGAATCGTTGGCAGAGAGGGTTACATCAGTTAAGCAGAGGTCGACTGAGGGGAAAGAAGACAGAAGGGTAAAGGGAAAAAATGCAGCAGGAAGAATAAGAGGGGAAATTGGATGGAAGTTACTAAGATTGAATAGGAACAAGAAAGAAAATTGCAAGAAAAGGAAACCCAAAGGTAGTGGAGGATGAAAAACATTCGAGGAAGAAAAAAAAAAGGGACATGGATGATGATGAGTTTCAGGTTAATGACAAAAATATGGAATGAAGAGAAAGTGTCATGACGTAAGGAAGAAAGGAAAAAAATAAAAGAAGGAGCAAGAAATGTAGCAGGAAAAGCAAGATAGGAGAGAAATTTCTTGAAAAAGTTGTTGACATTGTAGGAAAGAGAGGCCCCTGATATCTAGGAAATGCAAGGGGCGTGCAAAAATGCATGAATGACCTAGTGTGTGCAGGGGTTGTGGCCATTACTGATGATCCTTGTGCGTAAATATACAACGCAACTTACTGAATGGAAGTTTTACTACACAGGAGGTGAAGGGTGAATGTGTAAGAGAAGTGTGTTTTTGTTTTATGAATATATATATATATATATATATATATATATATATATATATATATATATATATATATATATATATAGATAGATAGATAGATATATAGATATATATATATATATATATATATATATATATATATAGAGAGAGAGAGAGAGAGAGAGAGAGAGAGAGAGAGAGAGAGAGAGAGAGAGAGAGAGAGAGAGAGAGAGAGAGAGAGAGATTTATATATATATATATATATATATATATATATATATATATATATATATATATACATATATATATTTATATATGTATATACATATATATATGTATATATATATATATATATATATATATATATATATATATATATATATATATATATATATATATATATATTTACAAGCTTAGCCACAACAATTGTTTTACAAGCAGGATGCCATAAGCCCAAGGACTCCAATAGTGAAAATAACCCAATGAGGGAAGGAAATAAGGAAACAGAAGTGTGCTTGAGTGTACTCTTGAGCAACAGAACTCTAACCTAAGATGGCAGAAGACCGTGGTACAAGTTGTTATGGCTCTACCCAGGACCAGAAAACAATGGTTTGATTTTGGAGTGGCCTTCTCCTAGAAGAGCTGCTTATCATAGAATTGAGTTTCTTCTACCTTTTCCCAGAGGAAAGTAGCCACTGAACTATACAGTGCAGTAGTTAACCCCTCGAGTGAAAAAGAATTGTTCGGTTATCTTAGTGTTGTCAGCTGTATGAGGAAAGAGGAGACTATGTAAAGAACAGGCCAGACTATCCGGTGTAAATTTAGGAAAAAGGTAAAAAGGTCCGTAACCAGAGAGGGATTGAAAGTAGTACTTTAGGGCCACTCAATGGACCCAATAACTCTTTAGCGGTAGTATCTTAACGGTTAGCTGGTGCTTTGGCCAACCTACTATAAAAGTAATGGCCCGACGATTATGTCTTGTCTAATTGACATTTATCCGCCCAGCACAAGGAAAAAAACAAACGTATTAACGGAAAATGGTTTGTCGATACTCCGAAAGAAGAGATAGACTCGATTCTTACAAGAAGTTTAGCTTAAAGAAAATCACAACGTTCAGACACAAACTTGAAAATAACTGAGGTTTCATTTTACGTATTTTTTTATAGAAGGATCTATAACACAAAAAAGTGAAATATTTATACGCTATGGTGAGTTTATTTGGGGATCTAAATATAATTACGATGACATTTGGAAACATTTCCTTGCAATTGAATTTCAATAAAAGGGTCATGGTATCTATGAAATTGCCCAACAGTAATTGTAAAAAAAGTATCTGCAGTTGCTTTATAGGGATCTGATAGGCTGCTCTAGAATACACATAAAAGTAGGGGATTAGAGAAGCAGAGGAAAAACGAGTAAAGGGCAGTCGATGGTTTTCGAAAAAGGGACTGTGCAAAATCTGAGATACTTTGGAAAGGAGAGGCCCAAAGAGCAAGAAAACCTTTAATTACTTTTAGTTAGGTTCACTACGTAGTTTTCGCCAATACCAAAACTATTCGTTTTTGGTATAACTGTTATAAACAATCAGAAAAAAAACATTGTTTCCATTTGCCCTGATACACATAAAACCACCATGTTGGATTCTTAAAAATGACTGCTGTAAAAAAAAAATGTTTTTCCGCCAATATCTCAACATCTAGATATCCTAAATATATGGTTTTGACAAATAAACCACCCTTTTACTGTCAAGAAATCCAATGGTATCAAAATGAATAAGCTAGATTCAACCACAAACATATTTGACTTGAATATTCCGTTTTATCGAATGTCTTACAAGTGATCAGACATGAACGTTCCACTAAGTTAGATTCCATTTAGAACCATCCTGCGTTTCATGAAAAAAGTGGTTTTAAGCTATTAGGCGACCAAGAAGTCTACATATCACCTTTCCATCATCGGCCTCATCGGTTTCATACTTGATCTGTGTGTACTCATCATTCTGACACTAGACTGCCTCACTGGCAAATATCGGTGCAAGATAAGTTCTTTGTTGTGTAATAACATCTGGCAGAAGAGCAATGTGCTTTGAATTAGCAGTTAACTATCTCAATGATTGTCTTTAGAGCTTTAAGGGCACCTTTCATGGTTGGTATCAGCAGGTTATCGGACTCCTTGTGGTTGCATTGTGCAGTGGATCCAACAGAGGATCCTTCAAAGCTTGTCACTTCCTGTCATATATTTGCAGAAACGATGACATAGCAGTTTGGAAATGATCTTGATATCGATGCCTTTGGGGAAATATGTTGCATAGACAATATTATCCAAAATTACAGACATAGTTTCGGTCACTTCTGTTGAAATTATCTGCAGAGGGCTGTTTATATCTCTATCTGTCTGCATATAGATTTGCAGCCATGTCACTTTCCCTATGCGACAGAACTGTTCAGTTTTATCAGCACCAGTGAACGCATGGAAGGCTGGCAAAGTCTTTGGTTTTTTTGCCTCTATAGTTCTCCATATTGCCTCGATCACCAATAACCCAGAGGTCATGGAAAAGGACATGATTTCCAGCATGAGGTCATATGTATCTGGGGAAAAGAAAACCAACTGTGCATAAGATGGGTTTCTCTGTGATGCCAGCACAGCCTGGTAGATCAACAGTGTGTCTTCTTCTTCATGACTGTTGTCCTGGAACAGTAAGTTTATGTTGCTCCTGGTATGCCCTGAAGAAGTGATATCCCATTGTACTCTAGAATCTTTGCAGCAAGATAGTTGGGCAGGTCAGCTTTTGTCTTGTTATGTGAAAGGAACCTGCTCACGTTTGTTTCATCTATGACCTGATACTGGATTGGTGCTCTTCCTTTCTTTCTGTTATCCTTGGTAGCACTCTTTAAGTAATCATCGCTGTTTGTGTCAAACACAAGGATAATATCAGCATAAGCTCCTGTGAAGGTCACCAGCCTGTCATTGAAGCATTCACTTGTGACTTGGAGGGTCTGGTGTGGTGTTTATTCTTTCTTTTGGCTGGTGATCGTCTTACGGTGTATCTTCTGTTGCCAGCCTGTTGGATCAACTTCGATTATTTTTCCTGGCAAGGTGGAATTGTACTATCTAGAGTAAAAGGGGCTCTTGGTGTCACAGTAAATTCTTGGTGCCCAATGATTTCTTTCTGGTTGATGTTTTTGCTGGATCTGGCCAGGACCATCAGTCTGCCACACAAGCACTTGGTCTCCTTTAGATCCATGGTCTTGTCTCAGAGTTTTACCGTGTTTTTCTTGCTTGCATACATAAACATCTGGTTATCCTTCTTTACTGGTGCTCATAGGCTGTCATCGTCATTGATTAACTCTGGCATTTAGTTTTCATACAGCTTTAGACCAGTTACATCTTATTTGCACGAACCACTGTAACAAATCTCTCTACACAACTGCAACTATGGGAATTGGGTTCTTTTGTCATTGAAAATAGTAGTTTAGAAGTCAAAATAAAAGCTTTTGGTTATCTAAAAGATCAGATTTTGATCAAAACCTTTTTCACAGAAGTCTTTTTTCAAATTCCAAGATGGCCGTATGGAACTGAAGGTAAATAAAGATATTGTTTTGTTCTGATTGGTTATACTATGAGTTTTTTACAAATGTATAGTTTTCTGACTCTTCACAAAAATCCAAAGAAAGTTAGAAACCAAACAATGAACCATCTCTTCCTGAAACTTATATTTTGAGAGAGAGAGAGAGAGAGAGAGAGAGAGAGAGAGAGAGAGAGAGAGAGAGAGAGAGAGAGAGAGAGAGAGAGAGAGAGAGACATTAACCAACCTAAATCTTTCTAAACACACAATTTCTATTAGGAAAAATTAGAAGTATTTGTGCTCTTTTGGTCCCCGTTTTGCATACTATCTCACCTCTTTCCTCCTATTTTTGTTTGTCTATTCACTTCATCCATCTTCTTGCTTTTCCTCTACCCCTTTCATTCCTTACTCTTTTTGTGTGTTCCCAATTATAACTTGGACTGTCAAACTAACTGTTTTAACTTGCCTAGATCTGATAGAATCAATTGACACATACAATAGTCTTACCACCTCTTTGAGCGATGCTTTTTTAATGTAGTTGCTATGATTGAGGGGCTCAATACTCAGTTTTTCCGTTTAAGAGATCTTTATAGCACAATTGGTTTTACTGAGTTTAACGCACACACATATATAAACACACGCACACACACAAACGGTTTCATTTGTCGTTGTTCATTAAAATCTTTTTTAGGCAAATAAACCCACTAAAAAAACTCAATATGAAACGTTGCGCATACCTGAGCAACAGCACATTCCCTTCTTGAACTGGACCTTGTATTCGAGGATAGTATCTATCAACGAGTGTTCATTAATGAATGGGGAATAAATATTCACAAAATAACACACTGAAAGTAAGATAAGAATTTTGCTCTCTTACCAGACTAAAATAATTCTCTCTACTCCCCTTCACCTTTTTCTTAAAAAAGAGTGAGAAAAAAAAACTGTTGAGTGGGGGGCGGGTTGCACAAGACGTCTTTACCAAATAAAATAATGTATGTATTATGTAAGACATTGTCCAAATTACCAGCTTTTATTCTCTCTTCGTTTTGTTGATATTGCTATCGTCTGCATCGTCTTTTTTTATCTCTCAAAATTACCAACTCAATTTGTTCAAGGAATATTAAAAGATTCTTGACAGCCTAGTGAGATTGGATGGTTAAAATGTAAATTGAATTTATTTAATTATTTTCAAGGTAGCTAGATGGTACTTTCTACAAGGCTATGCATATTTCAATGTTTTTCCCTTTTAAAATAGAATCTTTTTCCGATGAAATGAAACTGTGTAACACAGGGCCTGTTTTAAAAGGTTATGTAAGTGGTGATTGTATCAACGTCAGTCTAATCTCATGAAGTTTCCCAGGGAGTGGATAATATATAACTAAAGTCTCGATATTTATATCCTGTTAGAGAGTATACTCTACTTGCCGGAAGCAGTTTGTTACCTGGAATATTCAATTTAGAGAAAGGGGGTTATGGTTAAGAGTCTGAGCAATGAACATAGTTTCAGACTTGTTAACCATAAATCTCATATATAAAGATTGAAGTGTAGATACTGGGTGATTCGAACTTAATTGAATCTAGTTTTTCGAAGTTACCTACAACAGAGGCATGG
>NC_090725.1:139735526-139748026 GCF_036898095.1 Palaemon carinicauda
CGAAGTTACTTAATGAATAGGAAGACTATTGTAGAAGTTTCTGGAAACCAATCAAGTGAGAGAATTCTTATGAAAGGTGTACCACAGGGTAGTGTTCTAGGCCCTATCTTGTTCAACATATACACTATCGAGCTATCACACATCTTGAAAAAACAAAAAGTGGGCTTTAAACTATATGCAGATAATACTCAGTTCTACCTTTCAATTTCAACAACACAAGATACAAAGAAGAAAATTTATGAGATAATGACTGAAATAAAAACATGGATGCAGAGGAAAAAGCTTAAGTTAAATGATGATAAAACAGAATGTACGTTTTTGGCACAAAGGTGGCTCTGAAGAATTACCAGTTAATTCAAAGTATAAAAATTGGTGACGCTGATGTTGGGATTGTGCCTGTTGTGAAAAATTTGGGTGTACTGATAGATTGTAATTTGTCAATGAGGGACCAAATAGTGAACACAGTGAAAGTGTGTAACTATCACCTGAGAAACATAGCATTTATTAGAAAATATTTAACAGAGGGCAGTACAAAAATTTTAGTGATGAGTCACGTAATATCAAGGCTTGATTATTACAATTCTCTGTACTATAAAATGCCCAATACACTACTAAGAGAGCTTCAAAATGTGCAAAACCGGGCGGCTAGACTGATAAAAGGCATTAAACTACGGGAGAGAATAACTCCTGCTTTGATCGATCTACATTGGTTACCTGTTAAGGCTAGTATTGAATTTAAGATTTGCTTGTTGACTCACAAAGCACTTACAAGTGATAAGCCTAAATATCTTCGTGATTGCTTGGTCCCCTACCCTCAAGCTACCAGCGCTGCTGTAAGAGTTAGACATGCCGATGACCCACATAGACTATTCGAAATCAGTGTGAATCATGCAATAGGAGGAAGAACGTTTAGTTATGCTGCACCGAGACTCTTCAACGACCTTCCACTTGATGTCAAGAATAGCAAAAATGTGGCAGCTTTCAAGACAAAACCTGAAGACTTATCTTTTTAGAAAGTATTATAACAGTGACCTGAAAACTATTAAGCCTGAATACAAATGCTAGCGAAATAAGATAAGATACAGAGCATAATATTAACTAGAAAGAAATTATTTTCACACACCAAGGCCCGCCTGAACAGACTTTATTGTCTAATGGAGAGCGAGAAATAAACCCGTAAAAGTAAAAAGTAAAGTAGCCGATCTTCGGGTATGTAATTTTACTATCAT
Source organism: Palaemon carinicauda (assembly GCF_036898095.1). Lineage (NCBI taxonomy): Eukaryota > Metazoa > Arthropoda > Malacostraca > Decapoda > Palaemonidae > Palaemon > Palaemon carinicauda. Next base: position 139,736,756 of record NC_090725.1, read on the forward strand.
CTGTCTTCTTATTTAAGATGGGTCACATGCCTATCAATCTAACTTTTTTCCATTTCTTATTACACACACACACAAGCAGATAGGCCTATATATACTTATATATGTATATATATATATATATATATATATATATATATATATATATATATATATATATATATATATACACACACACATATATATATATATATATATATATATATATATATATATATATATAGATAGATAGATGTATAGATATAAAGATATATAGATATATATATATATATATATATATATATATATATATATATATATATATATATATATATATATATATATATGTGTGTGTGTGTGTGTGTGTGTGTGTGTGTGCGTGTGTGTCTGAGTGTGTATGAAAATATGGAGATATCGTTGATAAAACATAAAACTCAATTTACATTTGTAAAGTAGGTCAAAAGAAGACAGGAGAATCAGCAGCAGGTAAATTTGGAATAGGCACAAGAAATGACAGTGGAGACATGCTTGTAGAATTTGCCTAAAGAAGCAATCTAAGAATTAGGAACATCTTTTTTTTTTATAAAAAGTAACATAGAAAACGGTCATACGGAATCCAGAATGGAGAAACGAAAAACGAAATAGATTAGAAAAGTTGAGCTACTATACAATGGTGAGAAGTATAATTAGTCTATATCTAAGGAAAAGAATAGAAAAACTAATGTTAAGGAAAAACACTAAACACGGTTGTAATAAGAAAAAAATCTAATAAGTACATGATGAAATGGAAGCAAGTAAAAAACAAATCAAGTTATTCAAAAAGAAAAAAAAATATATTGGATTCAGGACAAGAGATAGGTTGAAAAGATCCTAAACCAGATAAAAAAGAAACTATCAGAAAACACCAAAAATCTATCAAAGAAAAGACTGGAAATAAGGATAAAATCTGAGAAACATGAAATAGAATTAGCAGAACTATGTAAAAAAAAGAAAAAAACTAAAAACCCCAAAACATTTCTTAACATAATCAGACCAAAATTGGGAAAACACCATAAAAAGGGAAGAGGCTTCAAGTTAATGAAAAGAAGACTTGGAACAGGACGCCCACAATTATTAGCTTTAAAGGATGGAAATGGAAATATTATCAACAAAAGAGATGTTATCTGATGAAAATTGCAGAGGATTTCCATACAATGCTATACAATAGAAATAATGAAACACCTAAACTGGTACATAAAAAGAGTAAATATAGCATTAAAAGGCATAAAAAGACGCAAAGCAGCAGAAAAACATTAAATAACAGAAGGAAGAAATTTCTAGCTAAAACTCTTTGAACTTTACACAGAATGTTTGCAAGACTGCTCTATACCTACTGGTTGAAAAAAAAAAAAAACAGTCTCATCATATTAATTCACAAAAAGGGAGACACAAATGCCGTAAAATTACACACCCACCCATACCTCAACCGCCCACATACACGCTCTCATACACATAAAAATATATGCAGAATACTCTCAGTTATATATATATATATATATATATATATATATATATATATATATATATATATATATATATATATATATATATATATATATATATATATATATATATATATATATATATATATATATATATATATATATATATGTGTGTGTGTGTGTGTGTGTGAGTGTGTGAGTGTGTATATATATATATATATATATATATATATATATATATATATATATATATATATATATATATATATATATCACTCGCTCACTCACTAAATCCCGTCCGGAATTCTCCGGGTTGGGTCCTGCATCTGATGTCGCTATTCCCTCCAGGGATTTCTATCCAATGCCATCTGTGCCAGCTGCTTAAATGTCTCGCCTCTATTTGCTTTCTTGAAGGTTTTCACCCATGAATCTTGTGGTCGTCCTCTCGGTCTGTTTCCAGCCACTTGTCCATGTAGCACTATCTTTGGTCATCTGTTCTGTTCCATCCTCTGTACATGCCCAAACCATCTCCTCTGAATATCCTCCACTCTAATCAGAATTGTGTCCTCAACACCAGCCATTTCTCTCACTCTCTCGTTCATAATTCTGTCCTCCCATCTTACACCACAGATTCTTCTCAGACATTTCATTTCAAAAGCTAATAACTTTTTCTCCTCTCTCTTCTTCAGTACCCAGCATTCAGCCCCGTATATCACAGTGGGGATTACTATTGCTCTTAATAGTCTAATAATTTTTAACTTGATGGATATATTTCTAGAGTGTTCTTAGCCTTCCAAATGCTTTCTGGCCACTTGAGATTAGGTCTTGAATTGCTCTTTCCATCTTTCCATCTGCTGTGAAAAACACTTCCACTTCTCCCTCTGATAGCTGTATTTCTAAGGCCTCTCTCTGGCTTTCAATTTTCATACTTTTGGTTTTCTCTCTGTTTATCACTAATTCATACCTATTGCACTGCTCCTCCACCATTCTCAACACTCTATGAAGTTCCTCCTTAGATTCTGCTAAAAGCACTATGTCATCTGCGTGTCTCATGTTAGATACTTTTGTCCCTCCTATATCTATGCCACTCTCACAATCTCCAAGGGACATACTATTACCCATTCCAATTATAGGTTAAAGATGTGTGGTGATAGTGGACAACCCTGTATAACCCCACTATATGTATATACACACACACACATATATATATATATATATATATATATATATATATATATATATATATATATATATATTTTAAAGACATTATCACGCTGAAAAGAAAGACAGCGTGACTTTAATCAACCAAAAGAGCAGGCAGGCTTTAGAAGCGGTATTCAACAACTGACCATACCCATCTAATTAACCAGCTAATGACAAAATCAGCAGGGTATGACAACCTACTATGTACGACATCTATAGACTATGAAAAAGCTTTTAAAGTCTGTCAAAACTTAAGCAGTAATGAAAGCACTTCAAGGACAAGGAATAGATGAATCATATCTTAGTACGCTTGAATATATCTACATGCATAATACAGCAATCCCAAAACTACATAAATATAGCGAGAAAACTCCAAATAAAAAGGGGTTGGACAGGCAGACCCTAACTCTCCTAATTTGCTTACAGCATGCATAGGGGAAGATTTTATGTATCTAGATTAGGAAAATTTAGGAATTACCATTAGTGGGGAATACCATAACAAATTAAGAATTGCAGATGTCATAGTTATATTTAGTGAATCATGGGAAGAATTGGAAAAGGTGATAGATGATTTGAATAGAGATAGTAGAGATGAAGGACTGAAAATGAATATGAGTAAAACTAAGATAATGTTAATGAAAATGCAGAGACAACAAATGAGAGTTATGGACGAGCTTTAGAGATAGTTAATGAATATACGTACTTAGGACAGACACCAAATGTCTCCTCAGGACATAGGACATAAATCAAGAGAAGAATAAGCATAAGATGGAGAAGTTTTTGGTAAACCAAATGAAATTGTGAAAAGTTAGGAACTTGGAGTCTTATTAAAGCCTTAAAACGTAAGCTAGTTACAACTCAAAAAGTTATTGCAAGAATAATGATCAGATTGACACTAAGAGGCAGAAAAAGAGCAACATGGACACGAAAGCAAACTAAAGTAAATGATATTCTAACAATATGTAAGAAAAAGTATTGGACTTGGGCAGGACATATAATGAGAATGACAGATAACAGACGGACAAGAAGAATAACAGAACGGGTTCCTAGAGTTTGCAAAAAAGTATACTGTATATATATATATATATATATATATATATATATATATATATATATATATATGTGTGTGTGTGTGTGTGTGTGTGTGTGTGTGTGTGTGTAAATAGCCAAATAATGTATAACGGAAAAAGCAAATTAATTGACAGAAAAGTCTGGGCCCTTACAGTATTCAGAAGGAAAAGAATGACCTAAGCCTTCAGCGTTAGAAAATCACAACGTTTGAGCACAAACCTGAAAACAACTAAAATTTAATTTCATGTTTCTTTTTTTTATGTCTAACGCTCTTGAATTTGAACAATTAGATGTTGCCGATAAAAATTCTGAAGAAAAGATATACGCCCTACAAAAAGAAAGATATTCATTTGCCATAGAGTATAGACGATAGTAGTTGTAATTCATGATTTCCTTGTAATTCAATTCTAATCAAAATGTCATGCATTTTATGAAATTGCCTGACAGTAATCGTAAAATATTACCTAGTTTCATAGGGCCCTGATAGACTGCACCTAAAATTAAAATGTGATGGTTTGGATTAGAATTTCAACAAGGTGATGTAAGTGAAAAGGGTGTTAACATCATTGCAATGTAACGATCATGGTTCAAAGCGAAGTTTATTGTTTGACTTATTTGATATCTGATTCAATTTCAAACAAAGGTAATGGTATCGATGCAACATTTCCTGTCGTATATCTCTCGAAGTCTATTGAGGAAACTCAATTTAAAGAAAAAAAAATTATATATAGTTAACAAAAATTGAACAGGCGTAGAATGATTGGCTGTATTCCCGGCCATGGATATTCAATTGAGGTTCAAGGAACTCACAGCTTCGAATCCCAGGAAGTTCCAGTTCAACGACACGGATGCGGCAAGTTAGAGCAATCAGGTTTGTTGGCACAAGTTATCCTTGAGCACACACTCTAGAAAAGAGAATGAAAGAGGTGGAGGAAAAGCGAGAAGAGGGAAGAAGAAAGTTGGCGGAAAGGGAAGGTTTGAAGAGGTGAGATAGTTTAAAAAGCAGCACAAATTAGGGAAGAGACAAAAGGATTATGAAAACCTTTTATTTCTTTTGTCTCCTTAAATTCTGGTTAAGAAATAGTTTGTGCAATGCTCTCTCTCTCTCTCTCTCTCTCTCTCTCTCTCTCTCTCTCTCTCTCTCTCTCTCTCTCTCTCTCTCTCTCTCTCTCTATTCCGGTGAAATGATAATTAAGTCATAAAGTTAGCAACATCAAAAGAGAAAAACAAATTCTTAGATTTTCTTCAAATGAATCTAATAACATCATAGTTCCGAGTCGCTTGATCGGAAAACTTGTACTTAAGTTCGACAAGTGAATTTCCGCTATTGTTCTTCCTTCATCATTTATGAGCGTCATATGGTCAAAGTAGGTTTTCCTCTAAAGTTCGGTCCGATGCAGATTTCATAAGTTATAGCTTGCCAAAAGGATGGTAGTGTCATTAGTAGACCTTGCGTGATCCACTAAAGGCCTATGCATCGTCCCTAAAGTATAAATCAGCAGTCACTTACAGCGTTTTAGTTTACCTTCATTCCCGCATCCTTTCTTCCCCCAATCTCGTTCAACTTTATTGCATTATGTTTCTGCGAGGTCTCTCCCGACCCACAGATGCACTTAGGCACTGGATAACCTCCCCAGCCTTAGAGCGAAGCCATATGGCCCAAATTCATAACTCTGACCCAATGAATAGTGATATAAGGTTAAATCTGTATTTATATTTTTAATCAGATTCACCTGATCTTGGTGCTATGATTATTGCTGGCAATTTTCTTTTTCTATTCTTTAGTGCCTCTCCGCTGTTTAATACAGAATTTCTTTATATATATATATATATATATATATATATATATATATATATATATATATATATATATATATATAGTGTATGTATGTATATATACATACACGTGTACACAAACACACACAAACTCATATATATATATATATATATATATATATATATATATATATATATATATATATATATATATATATATATATATATATATATATATATACATATATATATGTATATTATATATATATAAATATATATATATATATATATATATACATATATATATATATATATATATATATAGAGAGAGAGAGAGAGAGAGAGAGAGAGAGAGAGAGAGAGAGAGAGAGAGAGAGAGAGAGAGAGAGAGAGACTATAAAATAGATATTTAAAATTTTGATTGTGCTCTCAAATAGTTCTAAATGGCCTATCCGATGCTATATCTTTCTTACCAAGGTTAATCTGTTGAAGGAAATCGTCTAGGCACGAACCATACACCACAGAACCCCCAAGAGTCTGTCATGGCGGCTTAGGTAAGCATGTCCCTCATGAGCTTATCCGTAATCTGTGTAACCGTTTCACACCTACGCCTTCACAGAGGGTCTACGTACCACCCAAGAGATGCACAGGAAGCATGGAAGCATCGTTTTGTTTACTAACATTCCGACAGACTTAAGGGCCAGAGGAATTAGGAGAATAGAGAGCTGGAAGAGGAAGCGCTTTTGTCGAGTTTGAACTTGCGTCTGTCGTTATGGATTTGCATGCCTAGCTAAGAAGAGCTAGTCTAGCAAAAAGAAATTCATTATTCGGTTTACCAAGAAAGAACATCCTACTTTCTCTCTCTCTCTCTCTCTCTCTCTCTCTCTCTCTCTCTCTCTCTCTCTCTGATGTGATATAATCAGATAAGAAATACAGATTCAAGCAATCAAAACATATGGCTTTTTTGTTGTCTTAGTATCTTCTATTTGCTTGGTTACATGGGATTTTTCTTTCACTACTCTTTGATGATGATCTCAGTTAAACAGCCGCAGAAAATCTTTTACATAAGACGCTGCAAAAAATCTTTTATAATCAACGGTTTGGCAGTACGTTCATTGTACTTAAATTAAAACAATCATATGCTCCACAACTTGTATATGCTTGTAGCGTACTTTGGCAGCAAGATATTCGCTATTATCTTATATGTCGCAATTTTATGCATTCTCTTAAAATGTGTAGTTATGTGATTCCTAGTTTTATAGCCTACGTTAGCAATATTAATTCAACTGTCATTTATAACGACCTTCCAAAAGCCTCCCTATTCTTATACTTGAATGAGTTAATCACGCCAGATCGCTGCCAACTGAAGATATGTTTAGCTTTAACCAGCCTTTGTGATTACCGCTCACGTTCACTTCTCTTGTGCCACAAAATCATATCATATTGAAAGTATACTTTCCAACACTTCCGTGTCTATCTGCTCATAAACATATTCAACTCCAAAGGAGGATATTACACAATATACTCTCTAACTTGCTTTTTAACAAATACATCATCTTCCTCAGAAAATAGTATGACATTATAAGTAAGACGTCGATTGTCGCCCAACAATTTAATTAACTAGGAACGGTCACTAGCCTGAGCTATCAATCTTATCCCTAGAGATGTGTCGAAAACCTAGTACCATCCTTTGTTAAGGAAGATTTTTATATTAGTGCATATATATATATATATATATATATATATATATATATATATATATATATATATATATATACATATATATATATATATATATATATATATATATATATATATATATATATGCACACACACATATATATAAATTACATATATGTATATATCTATGCACACACAAATATATATATATATATATATATATATATATATATATATATATATATATATGTATGTGTGTGTGTGTGTGTGTATGTGTGAGTATGTATATGTTTGTGTCTCATTATCCTGTGTTGAAGGCGCTAGTCTCGTGAAGGGCCTGGGCCAATCAGAATAGCATATGCATGTTCCGTTATTATTATTATTATTATTATTATTATTATTATTATTATTATTATTATTATTACCTACTTGGAAAAGCAGGATGCTATAAGCCCAAACGGTCCAACAAGGAAATATCCAGTGATGTCAGGGAATATGAAAAGTAATGAATAAAAAAATGTAGAAGGCCTTAAGATCAGTTAAAATGGATATGTCATATATTAACTATGAAGAGAGATTCAGTGTCAGCATGTTTAGTGTATATATATATATATATATATATATATATATATATATATATATATATATATATATATATATATATATATATATACTGTATATTTATATATATATATATGTGTGTATATATATATTTATATACATACACATATATATATATATATATATATATATATATATATATATATATATATATATATATATATATATATATACAGCAAGTTTGAACTCTGAAGTTCCACCGATTCAACTGCCTGAATAGGAAAATAATTCCACAATCGGGTCACTGCTGGAATAAAACTTCTAGAATACCGTTTAGAATTGAACCTTATGATGGAGAATGCAAGAATTAAAACTAACTGCATACCTAGTACTAGAGACTGTGAAAATTCGAATCCAAATGATGGTTATAGTTATGAAAACTCTTATGCAAATGCTTAAAGAACTTTTTGAAAGAAGGTGCCAGAGATCAATATCCCGATCAGGAATTTAATAGACCGCAAGTTTTTGTTTAAGTTATTGAGATGAGATTCAGCATCTAAAGACCACATAAGAGATCAATGCTGGAAAAAAGATAAAATGAAAGAATGGAAATATTTCTTCTGAATAGATTGATCACTGAAAAACTCAGAAGACTTTCTCAAGAAGCCAAGTTTATTTTCTTTACAACCCCCTCAGTTAGTTGATTGTTGTGTCTCGCAGCCTATAGTAAATTTTTTTTAGTGAGGCAGATTTGCACCGACTCGCACGGGTGTCCTTTTCGCTCGGAAAAGTTTCCTGATCGTTGATTGATCGGAAGTATTCGGACAAAAATCCTTCCGACCAATCAGTTATCAGGGAACTTCTCCGAGCTAAAAGGGCACCCCTCCGAGTCGGTGCAAATCTACCTCACTAAAAAAAATGACTATAGGAGGAGATGGTCATAGGGTTAGTACCTTCTTCCCAATATAGTTGCTCTGTCCCATATGGGTAACAGTCTAGACTTTCTAGACTTCTAGGGCATCCTATCTTTTCGTATGGTTGTATAGATGCGTGCAAATGTGATATTAAATACTTTCGAAGGAACATGGTATAGTCTAATCATACATATCGATATAACCACTGCATTTATCTGCTGCTATATTATCTAAATTTCTTATAATTCATAACGGTATTCTAAGAGCACATTAAAAACTAGTCTTTCATTTTAAGTATGTTATGCATTCGCAAATTCTTTATGAAACCTGTCATGTAAGCAGACCCACAAATAACCATTGCATTCAACCACCGAACACGTTGTTACCCTTTGTGCTTTTGAAAGGAGGGTTTGCGTTGTGACACTAATGGCATGATACCAATTCTTTTAGTGGATTTTATCCCCCATAATTCATAATGCACGTGGACATCACGCAGATGCACGCAAGCGTACTCACACAGTAGCAAACACATACATGTTATCGCAGCTGAAACACCAGTAATATAGCATTTGGTCAGTGCATTAACACATAGATAACAGAAAAAAAGGGTATACGCTATTTTCGTTGTTATCCCCTGCATAAAAGAATAGGGGATAGAGCTTCATAATACATCGTATAAAGACCTTTTTGTATAAGCGTCATAAAGCTCAAAATCCAAATTGCCTTGGGGGTTGGTGCTTGGTGTGGGGGACAGGGATGATGGGGATTCGTCGGGAGGACGGAGAGATGCTGGCTGGGGTAAGGGAGATTTCCAAAACCCCCGAATGAGTTGATATATGTGACAATTTCATTCGCTCTTTTCAGGAGAGAGAGAGAGAGAGAGAGAGAGAGAGAGAGAGAGAGAGAGAGAGAGAGAGAGAGAGAGAGAGAGAGCATACTCTTGATAGATTCCAAAGTAATGTATAATGTTTATTTTAGGACTTATTTATCTAGGATCAAGACATGTCTTCGGAAATATCTTCAGAGCAATATATATATATATATATATATATATATATATATATATATATATATATATATATATATATATATATATATATATATATATATATATATATATATACATGTATGTGTGTGGGTGTGTATGTGTGTGTAGGTAAATTCATACATACATGTACATATGTTGTTGTGAAAAGTAAAGCATGAGATAGACATGCATTATGCTAAAACATCTCATGTGAACAAAATTCACGATCACCATGATGCAATCGATTGTAAGTAATAAATCCATACAAATACAATAAGAAAGGTTAAAAAATGGAATAGTTAATAGCCAAAAAAAAAAAAAAAAAAAAAAAAGAAGAAGATTGCAAACTGTGAGCATGTAGGGTTTGTGGTCAGGTTAGGGGTCCTGGGAGAGCGGATGAGAGTTGCTGGGGATAGATAGGGGAGGGTCGAGGGTTAGGAGAGGGGATGACGATGGCTGGAGCTGAACTGCTGCTGTGGGTGTGATTAAACTGCTGTTGTTAAGCCGCTTAACTAATGGACTTGTTACAGTGTTGATCATGGCCTCAGCCACGAGAGGGCAACTGTTTTGGAGAGAGAGAGAGAGAGAGAGAGAGAGAGAGAGAGAGAGAGAGAGAGAGAGAGAGAGAGAGAGAGATTGGCTGTGGATTTGCCTTACGTAGAAGGAAAATGTTGGGAGGAAAGGGAAGGAAGATAGATGGAAAGCAAAATTGTAAACAGTAGGCTATATCTTAAGATAAAGTAAGTAATCGGAAATTGTTAGGATAAGTGATAGGCGAAAGGTTGAAGAAATATAATTGTTGGAGGCTAACAATGGAATGAAAAACTGAATGCATTCTAGAGCTAAATAATTGATAATCACAGATTTCCTTTAGTCAGTGAATGACTGTTTAATCCCATAAAATTATAGTACAAGTAATCAAAACACTGTCCCTGCAAGCCAGAAGTCAAGCTTTCATTCCAAGATGGAGAGAAATTAACCATTTAACGTAGGAAATAGAAACATCTTGAATGGATAGTTGAATCGAATAGCCTCTGAAGAGAAAATGGATACTCGACAACGAAGAAAATGTACAGTATGATTCATGAACAGCTCAAGGTAAAACGATATTTTTAGGTAACTGATAAAGTTAATACCTCACTATACCTTATCGTAGAAAAAAAGATTGCAAAGTGGCAGTTATATTTTTCATTTTAAGTGAAGAATGACATTCCTGTTCGTATTAATTTACGTTATGAGGTATCTTGAGGACGCAACGTTGTCGTTTTCTGCACTAAATCTCCGAATCTTTATTCTCCTGAAGTGAAGTTATCTACTGTCCATCTTTATGAATATCTAGTCATAATTTTAAAAGTCTGTTTTCATATCTGCTATTGTACAAGATTTTAATACCATAGTTCGCACATCCCACATTTGATTAGACACCATTATATTAATGTCCATACGCTTGATTTATTTGAGAAGGATAAAGATTTTCCCAGGTGTGTTGCTATAGGGGCTATCTCAACGACGTATACAAAAAGGTTAATTCAGATATATATATATATATATATATATATATATATATATATATATATATATA
>NC_090725.1:139753026-139755526 GCF_036898095.1 Palaemon carinicauda
ACTAACTATAAAAAAATCAACAAAACAAAAGGAGAAATAAGATGGAATAATGTGCCCGAGTGTACCCTCAAGCAAGAGAACTCTAACCCAAGACAGTGGAAGACCATGGTGCAGAGGCTATGTTACTACCCAAGACTAGAGAACAATGGTTTGATTTTGAAGAGTCCTCCTAAAAGAGCTGCTTACCATAGCTAGAGTCTCTTTTACCCTTACTAAGAGGAAAGTAGCCACTGAACAATTACAATAGACCTCCTTCATTTTCTATGTCCTCGTTTCAGTAAATATAGGTTCAAAAGAATCTTAAGATAACTTTATATTTCATATAGTATTTAAGCTACATTCAAAGAAGTATTTGATAAGTAGGATAGGCTATTTAAAAGATATCTATTTTTGACCTTACTTTATAAATAACTTTATTCGAGATTGAACTCACTATCCCGTGAAAATATCATGGGATGTCTGAATGTAGATTCAAAATGTCCTTTATTGAGCCAAGACTGACGGCATTGACTTTTTTCACATAGACTGAGGACAATCTCGAATGTTGAGAATGGTCATACATTTTTTTTTCTCCACATACACTTGTGAAAGATATAGGTAACTGTCAATATGGAGATGGATGAGGCCTATTTTAAGAAGGGAAGATTAGTTAGTCCAGGGTGTACCTGAATGAAAGCTGTTGGGCAGGAAAGGACAAGGTAGACCAAGAGAAACGTGGTTGATGACAATGCATAGGGAGCTTGGATCTGAGAATAGGGTTGAGTTGAGAGACATGGCACTGGAAAGAGACATATTGCATGAATTTATTGAGGCCCTATGCATCCCGTGGGTGCCAGAGGTTTAAGTAAGTATACTTTGATTGCTAATAATTAATAAAAAAAAAAAAAAAAAAAGTCCCATGAATATTTGCCATCGTGTTATATCAAAAGTAGAGTCAACGTAACTCAAGTGAGCCTAGACAGACCATGTAATAAAGACTGATACACATATTCACCACACAATATTATAAAACAGTTAATAGGAAATAAAATGTAAATAAATATCTGAAATATTATGAATATTACTATCCATAAGCAGTAATCGTCGGAGACCATTTATCAGTAAAACCCCAAACTTTAATGACAACGGAAGTCTGATTAGTGCTGAACATAAAGCGTCGCACCTCAATGCCTCTCTGAGCCATCAACAACTGATCTTTGTGCAAAGCATCACAACCACCATTTTCCAGCACGATGCCACAAATAAGTCTTTATTAAAATCGTCAATCCGCCTCACGCGCCCAATAACGTCAGTAATTCATTCGTGTAATTCTTAACACGATTTTGAAAACTAAATTTGAATTATGAAATGCAGATTTGTTTTGGTAAAAAAAAAGTGAAATGAATAATTGATAAATTGGAAAAGAATTACATGGACAATTTTTAAAACGTGCAATCGGATTTCCCACCCAAAACACATGCATAACTTCATTTTAATCCCCTAACATATCTAACTTATTAAAATAAATTTCAGATGTATTTTAGCTTCATTGCAAAATGTTTGAGTCCATCATATTATATGGGGTCTGTCGCAAAGGCTTTTAACTCTCTCTCTCTCTCTCTCTCTCTCTCTCTCTCTCTCTCTCTCTCTCTCTCTCTCTCTCTCTCTCTCTCTCTCTCTCTCTCTCTGAGTTTAGTTAATAATTAGCATATCCGTTTGACTTTACCTTGTGAATGAGTGGCATAATACATGTAAATACTTGTGTTAGTATTCTACAATTTTTTATGTTTATTTGTATATATAATATTTGTTTGTTGGAGGAGTATTTTTTGTATTGATGTAGAATTATAGTTGTTAATATGAAGCTACATAAACGCACATCTTTTAGTTCATGTGACAACCGAGACTTTATTTATTCTTTTATCACTTGTGATAAGGGAATCGTGAGAGGAATAGAATTTAGAAATATGAAATTGTCGTATAGAACTTCAACACACAAACCAATCTCACGTTGACTTGGTGTTGTTATACGTAGGTCATGTTTGATTATTTCCTGGTACACATCAAACATTTGACGACCCACTTTTCTGAGTCAAAAATAATAAGTATAAAAAATTTATTAGATTTTTTCAGATTTGGATAGAAAGTGTACAGTAGACAGGATTGTTACATTTCTGCATCTTTTAATTGAATTAATGATTTGTTTGTATATCTTTATGTAATAACTTTCTGAAAATTTCATCATTTCTGTATATTAATATCAAGTATATGTATTCTTTATGTATGCATTTTTTTAATGAAAAATGTAATGAGCGTATGGTACTCAATGATCTCAAACCGTGTAACACACACACTCACTATATATATATATATATATATATATATATATATATATATATATATATATATATATATATATATATATATATATATATATATATATATATATATATGTGTGTGTGTGTGTGTGTGTGTGTGTGTGCGTGTATGCGTGTGTATAGTATGTATGTTATGATCTGGT
>NC_090725.1:139765526-139773026 GCF_036898095.1 Palaemon carinicauda
GGGAGGTTCATGACGGGCTGAACGTGATGGATAACTATGGGAAGGTGCCCCGAGAGAGAGAGAGAGAGAGAGAGAGAGAGAGAGAGAGAGAGAGAGAATGCGTGGTATTATGGTTGAATCGTGTAGGTAGTTATATAATAAATCCCACTACTTTTCGTCTTGCACACACTTGCATAAACATACTGTATGCACACATATGAAAAACACATTATGGGTAAATTGCTTCAAATAAAATGTAACCAAATAGTGGCGCGCATATATATATATATATATATATATATATATATATATATATATATATATATATATATATATATATATATATATATATATATATATATATATATATGTATATATATATATATATATATATATATATATATATATATATATATATATATATATGTATGTATATATATATATATATATATATATATATATATATATATATATATATATATATATATATATATATATATATGTGTGTGTGTGTGTGTGTGTGTGTATGTATATGTATATAAGTACGTAATCAAACATTATCCTCTTCATAATCTAAGGATCTCTGAATTTTGAAAATTTTCACCTTTCCTTTATTAACATTTTAATTTTTAGAATTTTTATTTTCTTTAGAATTATCTCAGTATAATTAATCGTAATACTTGTAGAAGCTGATGTATAAAAGGAATTGTAAACTTTTGGAAACCATCAAACACTTGATAAGATAAAGTTTTTTCGAAACAGTGTTGTAGTGATTAAAGTAATGAAGAAAAGAAATAATCATCGTTCATTAAACCAAAGGATTACGTCTGAAAACCAAAACTTAAAGGAGCTGAGAAAATATGAAGATTCCTGCAGGAAGCATATTGATGCCAATAAGGGTATCGTCTTCAATGAAAATAATATATATATATATATATATATATATATATATATATATATATATACATATATATATATATATATATATATATATATATATATATATATATATATATATATATATATATATATATATATATTCCTTTTTAGAAAACGGTCGTTCCAGGATAAAAAAAGCAACACAGCTGTATCTGTATCATTCATACTTCAAGTGCTCAATCATGGATGAAATCCCTTCATATTCATGAGACATCCAAATGCCAATTGTTTCATGCAAGTAAACCGCCTGGAAAATTTTTTACCAGCTTACATCCGTTGTGACATATCCTCTTTCACTTCCTCAATATTAAGGATTTCAATTCCATGCCTCTTCTCGATGGATTTGCATAAACACTGCTACTTTCTTTGCTTCACGTATTATGTGGTTCATATTTTTAATCCATTATCCGTTATCTACTCCCAAATATCTATCCGAATCAACTGCTTGCATTTTTCACCATCCATGTTACTAATTTTAACTCAGTCCTAATTACCTCACAATTATTTCTAGACACACTTTTACACCAAACTTTCATATCACCATATACTAACATGCATCACTTCCATCATATAAACTCACATACTACACCGCGTATTCTCAGCACACACCATAATGGCTCTCATATGATTCAGTCATTCAATTTCTATAGGTCTATGTAATTCATAAAACTTTTCCCTTTACTATCGAGACTTAAAATAACTTTCATAACTAATACTAGACCTATTAAATTTTCATGCATGAACACATTCAGTTCCTCTCTTATCAATCATTCTATGGATGTCCTTACTTTTTTTTTAATATGAATCCTACAACACACTCCCTTTGCCACCTTTACTTCTTATCCCCCCACCATGCCCGTAGAACCATTTCCTTATATTGATACCCTACTAACTTTAATCTGTCACTCAATCACACTATGAACTCTAGAATTTCTTTCTAAATGCATCCATTTAATTATTTTTGCTATGTCCTAACTCTTTTACCGCCTAATTAAATACCTCAACAACCTTAACAGAGCAATATCAAGCACTCTATAACCTCCCGGTCGGTACTCGATCATTCACTTCTGCATCAATGCTGAGCTGCGTTCGTCCAAATAGAATCTCTCTCTCTCTCTCTCTCTCTCTCTCTCTCTCTCTCTCTCTCTCTGCATATTCTATTTTTACATTTGTTTGTTTCTTATCCTTTCTCAATGCATTGCACCTTAGGACAATTTCTTAACCTTCCAAAAATATTTTATCACTTCCTACAACCTATTTACTAGTTTCTTTCACTGCTTTCCATTTCCATATCTCTCTCTTCTGGGCTACCTTTTATACATATATATATATATATATATATATATATATATATATATATATATATATATATATATATATATATATATATATATATATGCTGTATATATATATATATATATATATATATATATATATATATATATATATATATATATATGCTGTATATATATATATATATATATATATATATATATATATATATATATATATATATATATATATGCTGTATTTATATATATGCTGTATATATATATATATATATATATATATATATATATATATATATATATATATATATATATATATATATATACATACATATATATATATATATATATATATATATATATATATATATATATATATATATATATATATATATATATATAAGCAATACTAACAATTCTGATGAGTAAATGACAACAAGAAATGCACAACCGACTTATTTTTTTTCATTGGACTAAACTTCTAATGCCATAAGCATGAAAAAAAAAAAAAATTCTTGTAAGGAATTATATTTCCCATTTGATCATCGCAGCAGACAAGTGATGTTGCGCATGTGCATCTGTCAACCGGCGCGTTCCTGAAATATGGCGTACACACGTTTCGTCTTTTCCTCTCAAATATCAAGCCCGAGACCAAGTGATTACTCACAGGACCGTGTAAACATGCTTGCTTCATCATCGCCGTTAACAAAGTGCGACACACTCATTCCCACAAATTGCCTTCATAACTTGAGAGCGCAGATGATGTGCAACTTTGAGAGGAGCCTATTTGCAACCTGTTGGTCAAATGGCTGCGGAAGGGCTCGCTTGTTCCCCGAAGGTGCTATTCTCATTTCTTTTAATCTAGAGCTGAAATCTCCCGATGGCCAAGGGCCTTAAGGACCGCAGAGAGATCCTATCTCCTAAAGAATGTAGCTACCATGAAGAGACATGAGTTAAAAATATTAAATTCATCGGCGACTTCAATCAAATATGTATCTCTGGGTGATGCACATATGCGTCTGGTGTAGGCGTTCGCCTCAATATCCGTGAAAAAATACAGATGAAACAATGGACATCTATTAAGTCCAGTGAGCATAACCCTAAGTTTTTTCTCTCTCTCTCTCTCTCTCTCTCTCTCTCTCTCTCTCTCTCTCTCTCTGACTGTGTGAGAGTGTGTACACACATGCATTTACCTTGTGCTTACTATATTGTATTTTCAACTCTAGGATCCAAATTAATTTACCAACGTAATATTTATGGTAAAAAGTGATTTATGGGATTTATCTTTTTATATCCCGGTCTAAACATTCCTCATCATTAAGACTTCCAGTGTTTGAGGAAGGTTTAAAAGAGAACTACAAAAATGCCCATTTAGCTGAATCGCTTAATATTCTTATGATGAAGTTGATAGCCCTATAGGCTAAGTAGTCTATCTCTCTACTTCTGTTTCAACTCACCTCAAACAAATAACAATCAGGAAACTAATTTGCGACGTGTGTGTGTGTGTGTGTTTGTGTGTGTGTGTGCATACGTGGTCGCAAAAAATCACAACGATATCAGAAATATGAATATTCAAATTATGTGTGATTTCGTCAAATCACAAAACAGAAATTTAAGAGGTATCGTCCTTCATCTGTGGGTTTAGAACGTTTAATATTACTCTAGAACCTCTTTTGCATATTAAGAACATTAGACAGCATACACACATACATTATACACACACACACACACACATATAAATATATATATATATATATATATATATATATATATATATATATATATATATATACATATATATATATATATATATATATATATATATATATATATATATGTGTGTGTGTGTGTGTGTGTGTGTGTGTGTGTTCGGAAAGGGTGTATGTGTTTAGAAATACAGAAGGCTAGTCAACCGGACAAACACGTGATCATGAATTTAAGAACGGAGGACTTACATCACATGTCTACGTATGATGTATTCTAAACATTATTCTGTGATACTAGATTATATCTTCCACAGCGACAATAGATAAAATGGGGAAACATGTTATGAGAATGATAGTATTTGATTGCGTCATATAGCTGTTTAATTTTTTTTTAAAGAGAATTTGTTGGAGAGAGAGAGAGAGAGAGAGAGAGAGAGAGAGATAGAGAGAGAGAGAGAGAGAGAGAGATTATAGTGATAGTAATAGTATCATATATCACAGCGGAAACATAAAAGTTCTGATATGCAAATGAGTCAGAAAGGCCAACGATGGCGGACAACCGAAAAAAACGGGAGTCAATACAATTGTAGCAAACAACCCACTTCACCTTTTGCAGATTTCACGATGTCTACATGAAACCAATGATGCAAAGATACATTGTAGAGAGAGAGAGAGAGAGAGAGAGAGAGAGAGAGAGAGAGAGAGAGAGAGAGAGAGAGAGACGCACCCGCACACAGCTGTAACGTCTACCGTTGACGTTCCAATGACTAATTGCTGGTAAAAAGGGCAGGACATAGCAGACGGACGACACTTGCTGCGTTGGATGCCTGGCAGGAATGAATTGACACATTAATCTTTGGAACTTCATCATCGACTTCCGTGTTTCAAATTAATTTCGTTCCTTTATTGCCAATTTTGGATCACCCTGCTTATATATATATATATATATATATATATATATATATATATATATATATATATATATATATATATATATATATATATATATATATATATAATTCCTGTTCATCGCTTGAGGTAGAAGATTGCCTATTAGAAGATTTTATGTAAATTTTCCCCATGGAAAATAATGGTCTCTTAAAAAAATCCATACAAACATATTGCCATTTGATGATGGGAATAAACATACAAGATGGTGTAGATTTAGCTTACAACTGAGCCGATTGATTAACAATTCAGTTATTGAAATCAGGACCTGAATTAACAGCAAGTAATCTGAAAAAGTAATTATTTGGTTCCTGTCTGCGCTGAGCTTACTAATTTTCATCATTGTAAAATTTATTTTCTTTTAATCGAGAAAATCTTGTAACATGCTTTGATCAAATGAAGAAATTAACCACATAATTCAAAAACACCTTTGATTGGTTTTTCCACTTAACAAGAGGATTTTTTTTGTAGGGACGAAAGTGTATTTTGACTATTCTGTGACCACCTGCATTCTTGCTCATTCTTTATTTAATTTTTGCGTATTTTCGCGTAAAACAGCAGATGTCGTATTCTGACATCGGCCATGTGAGTTTGAAGTATTAATGTGGTTATTAAAGAAATCTATCCGACTGTTTCTTTCCGAGGTCATGGTTTCGTTTTGACAGGATTTTATCACCTTATACTTCGCCCACGAACTTTGCGACGTTAAAATGTTTAATTTCCTAAACTTTTAGGGCTGTATAATCTTAGAACGTAATAATTGTTACCGTGAAATTTGAGAAACATTTCTTGATATCAAGAGTCTGCCTATCCGCAGTACTCGATTGGTCCTTCTTGTTACAGCTATCACCTCGGTGTCTAACTTTCGGGTTGTTCACCCTTAAAATGTCCAGTGCTTATAAAACCTTATCACGCACAGAAAACGGAACCATAACACCCACCAAACGGCGTATATCCTTCCAAATCCCTTTCCCTAAATAGACAAAAAAAAAACGGAAGTGAATAGGTTAAGTGCTGTCGGCTAGATTTTCTCTGCCTCTCCCTCACATCAACTCTCTTTTAACAGCTCCATCTCTCCGCTACTCTTTCATCAAACACTGTCTCATCACCCAACGACCAAACGAAGGTGTCATTCGTACGTACATTTCATTCACCTCGTGCTATTCTCTCTCTCTCTCTCTCTCTCTCTCTCTCTCTCTCTCTCTCTCTCTCTCTCTCTCTCTCTCTCTCTCTAAGACAGGAATAGTTGGATTCGAAGATTGGAATTTTGATGGGATTCCTTAATTAATAATACAAATCCAAAAGAAACAAATATTATTTTAACGAAATAAGGCAAATATTCACGAATGAGGAGCAAGGAAAAAACCAACAGATTTGGATTCTGAAAAAAAAAGAAACTGAAAAAAGGCGGTAAGAAAAGAGTGGAAAAAAAAAAGTTGAGGGGAAGTAAGAGTGGCGGTGAAAGTCCTAACCTCCCCAGGAGGAGTCGGAGAGGTGCCCTAGGGCGGGCCGAGCCGTCTCAGTACAAGCGGGGTCCCTGTGAGACGTGGAGGAGGTGACTATAACAAAGGCACGATCACTTCATCAGTGACAACTGTCCCACATTACGCCCAAGGAAGATATTAAAGCGTGGATGAAATTCAATGTCTGAAGAACCAGGTAGATAATGGAAAACGTGGAGGCTCGTGATAGCTTCATCCATCATGGAATTCATCAAGGGCAAATCATCGCTGAAGATGAGTAATGGTTTATATGAGGGCTTGGTGAGGAGATTGAATGGGGTGGTCTTCAGTGATGTGCGCCAAGATATTTCGGGTCTTATCTTTGCATGATTTACACACACACACACATACACGCACACACACACACACACACACATATATATATATATATATATATATATATATATATATATATATACATATATATATATATATATATATATATATATATATATATATATATATATATATATATATATATATGTATATATGTGTGTGTGTGTGTGTGTGTGTGTGTAATTAACGGCCAAATATATTTGTATATATATATATATATATATATATATATATATATATATATATATATATGTGTGTGTGTGTGTGTAATTAACACCCAAATACATACATAGGCATATATATATATATATATATATATATATATATATATATATATATATATATATATATATATATATATATATATATAAATATCAACTTCTACTATAGTAGGTAGCAGTATTTGTGGTCTCAGTTCAATAATTCCACTTCCTTAGTATTTTCATTTGCATTCCTTTATTCATAAATACTTTCCTTTTTCTTTGGTGAAGTGAACGAGATTATCATTGACTATTCTGTGACCACCCACATTTTTGCTCGTTCTTTTTTTAATTTTTGCGTATTTTAGCGCATATCATGCTTGGTCACTTAGTTTTTAGATGTTTAGAATCACAGCATTAAACTGTACTACTTTATGAATAAAAATTTGTTTAAATTCTCTATAAATTCTCTGGAAACGTACCTTTTTTAAGTTTGAGGTTTGTATGTAAATATATATATATACATATATATATATATATATATATATATATATATGTATATAGTTTTACATATATACATATATATATGTATATGTATATA
>NC_090725.1:139775526-139778026 GCF_036898095.1 Palaemon carinicauda
ATATATATATATATATATATATATATATATACATGAATTTTATTTATATATATATATATATATATATATATATATATATATATATATATATATATATATATATATATATACGTGTGTGTATTTATATATTCATATCATATATATATATATATATATATATATATATATATATATATATATATACGTGTGTGTATTTATATATTCATATATATATATATATATATATATATATATATATATATATATATATATATATATATATATATATATGTATGTATGTATATATACACGTGTGTGTGTATTTATATATTCATATTATATATACATATATGTGTGTATTTATATATTTTATATACTGTTTATATATATTTATATATATATATATATATATATATATATATATATATATATATATATATATATATATATATATATATATATATATATATATATCAACACAACATCGTGTTCAAATAGAAATAAATTTCTACCTCATACTTGGGATCGAACGCTAGCCCCTTCTAATGAAAAGCCAGGTCGAAACCAACCATGCTACGAGAGCCCATAAAAGGAAATCTGAACCTGTCGCTAATCTAGCTGTCCGAGGATTTACATGGCGAGACATCAGTCTCTTACCAGCGAGTTTTCCCCGATTTCCCCGGGCCACCACGTGACACAATTGGTAGTAATTCATTCAAATTACCCCTAATGAGTCAATATGGATAAATATCAACACAACATCGTGTTCAAATAGAAATAAATTTCTACCTCATACTTGGGATCGAACGCTAGCCCCTTCTAATGAAAGGCCAGGTCGAAACCAACCATGCCACGAGAGCCCATAAAAGGAAATCTGAACCTGACGCTAATCTAGCTGTCCGAGGATTTACCTGGCGAGACATCAGTCTCTTACCAGCGAGTTTTACCCGATTTCCCCGGGCCACCACGTGACACAATTGGTAGTAATTCATTCAAATTACCCCTAATGAGTCAATGTGGATAAATATCAACACAACATCGTGTTCAAATAGAAATAAATTTCTACCTCATACTTGGGATCGAACGCTAGCCCCTTCTAATGAAAGGCCAGGTCAAAACCAACCATGCCACGAGAGCCCATAAAAGGAAATCTGAACCTGACGCTAATCTAGCTGTCCGAGGATTTACCTGGCGAGACATCAGTCTCTTACCAGCGAGTTTTACCCGATTTCCCCGGGCCACCACGTGACACAATTGGTAGTAATTCATTCAAATTACCCCTAATGAGTCAATATGGATAAATATCAACACAACATCGTGTTCAAATAGAAATAAATTTCTACCTCATACTTGGGATCGAACGCTAGCCCCTTCTAATGAAAGGCCAGATCGAAACCAACCATGCCACGAGAGCCCATAAAAGGAAATCTGAACCTGACGCTAATCTAGCTGTCCGAGGATTTACCTGGCGAGACATCAGTCTCTTACCAGCGAGTTTTACCCGATTTCCCCGGGCCACCACGTGACACAATTGGTAGTAATTCATTCAAATTACCCCTAATGAGTCAATATGGATAAATATCAACACAACATCGTGTTCAAATAGAAATAAATTTCTACCTCATACTTGGGATCGAACGCTAGCCCCTTCAAATGAAAGGCCAGGTCGAAACCAACCATGCCACGAGAGCCTATAAAAGGAAATCTGAACCTGATGCTAATCTAGCTGTCCGAGGATTTACCTGGCGAGACATCAGTCTCTTACCAGCGAGTTTTACCCGATTTCCCCCGGGCCACCACGTGACACAATTGGTAGTAATTCATTCAAATTACCCCTAATGAGTCAATATGGATAAATATCAACACAACATCGTGTTCAAATAGAAATAAATTTCTACCTCATACTTGGGATCGAACGCTAGCCCCTTCTAATGAAAGGCCAGGTCGAAACCAACCATGCCACGAGAGCCCATAAAAGGAAATCTGAACCTGACGCTAATCTAGCTGTCCGAGGATTTACCTGGCGAGACATCAGTCTCTTACCAGCGAGTTTTATTTCTATTTGAACAAGATGTTGTGTTGATATTTATCCATATTGACTCATTAGGGGTAATTTGAATGAATTACTACCAATTGTGTCACGTGGTGGCCCGGGGGAAATCGGGTAAAACTCGCTGGTAAGAGACTGATGTCTCGCCAGGTAAATCCTCGGACAGCTAGATTAGCATCAGGTTCAGATTTCCTTTTATAGGCTCTCGTGGCATGGTTGGTTTCGACCTGGCCTTTCATTTGAAGGGGCTAGCGTTCGATCCCAAGTATGAGGTAGAAATTTATTTCTATTTGAACACGATGTTGTGTTGATATTTATCCATATTGACTCATTAGGGGTAATTTGAATGAATTACTACCAATTGTGTCACGTGGTGGCCCGGGGAAATCGGGTAAAACTCGCTGGTAAGAGACTGATGTCTCGCCAGGTAAATCCTCGGACAGCTAGATTAGCGTCAGGTTCAGATTTCCT
>NC_090725.1:139783026-139805526 GCF_036898095.1 Palaemon carinicauda
TTTATTTTTTTCTCTTAATGTTTTACGGTCGAATTCGCAGCATTTGTGTTTAAAATTTACAGTTTCTGAAATTGGAAATACTTCATCTATATTTCAAAAAATCTGGTTCTCCTTATTGTTCTAAGCGTTTATATGAAACGTTGCACCCTCCAGTGAGAGCATGAAGGGAACTGGAAATGGACCAAGTCTTATGGAAAAATCATTGAGGCGGTCTCGAGACAGAGAGTGAGAGAAAGAGAGGGAGAGAGAGAAAATAAGAGCTGGGAACAATATTGTACTTCACATGCCCTATTCAATGGCTCACTGGACGAAGTGAACCCGCGCAGCTGTCTTGGCATCTATTACATCTCACGCCTTGCTCTTCAATTTTTATATCACTCGACTTGAAAGCTCCATTCCTCACATTTTAAGGAAGTTTTACCTTTCATCTGTGAATAATCGCATTTAGAGAAAACTAACAGCGAAACACATCCTTCGCGAATACACAGACTGAAAAAAGAAGTTTCTTGAAGAGTTGGCCACCCCAGATGCTCTCAAGTTTAGTCTCTACCTTTCCTTCATTTTGTCTCTGAATCGGATCGCGGGAGGGCGGGGAACAGTCTGCGATCGTTTTGCGATGGTGGTGGCCGTAGGGATCACTCATCCACCGTCTAGCAATGGTCTTCTCGACCCTAAGGGCTGTCATAATAGGGGGCGGATTACTGGGCATTATCCCTGATATCAACACCGGGTCTTTGAGCTTGCTCACTCCCTCCCTAAATTTAATGATGTTATAAACGACTACTGTGACATGGAGGGCGCTTGGAAGTATATACCAATGCCCTCGGATACTTAACACGACTAGTGGGCATATGCCAAACCAGAGTATAGACGAAGCTTTAACAGGGCGGTGTTTTGTAAAGACGTCATTCTACAAAGGGTCATCCACAACAGGAAGAAACTTATAGGTAATAGGCAGCTCTGTAAGTTGGCAAGCATAGGGCCTTTTGTTATACAGGAAAGAGGAGAGGAAGAACCCATCTTTATACTCTGATCCCATGATCGTAAACCAAGTATGAATATACCAGCGAGCAGCTTTGTCCTAATGTGCGAAAATCCTCCTAGATTAGACCGGAGTCTGGGGCTTGTTGGTGAAACCACAAAGAGCTGTAATTCTAACCACACTATTCATGGGATCTATACAAATGCAGAAACAAATATAATAGATTTGTATGTATGTATGTATGCATAGTTTATATGAATGTAAGCACAAACATGCGATATACGTAAATAGTTATAATAATTTTCATATGATATGCAAAGCGAATGTACATATAAATGAGTATACTTTGTAAACTCTGCATTTCGAATGCTGGTTTTATTCAACAATTATCCATAATGATCAATTAGTTACCCAGCTGCAACAAAAGCATGATACGCCGATCATCTGCACCAACTCATAAATTATTCACTGAAGTGCAATACAATGATGAACATTTAACCCCTGAAAAAACATTACCTTCATTATTTGTTTTTGTGTGTATCCGCCACTGATGAAAAATCAAATCAACCCGATCATGGATAACACACATTAATTATTCACTTAATCGCTTTTCACTCAAAGGTAAATCTTCAACGCCAAATTAATCAAAATGCGCACGGATTATCGCTTCATCGCTACATCTCTGGCCAGGGCAAAATCATTCAGGATTTCAAGGATGAGTCGCCATGATCAAAGGGAAATTTTTCGAAAAGGGCATGCAGTCATATGTTTAAATGAATTTATAAAATATGTTTATAAATATATAAATTTTTACATAGGCTATATGTATATACACACGTATGTGTATATATATATATATATATATATATATATATATATATATATGTATATATATATACATATATATATATATATATATATGTGTGTGTGTGTGTGTGTGTGTGTGTGTGTTTGTGTGTGTAAGTGCGTGCGCGCACTTGTGTTTAAACATAATTTGTGTATTTACGTTCGTACATAGTATAGTTGACGTTTATTAACGAAAATATGGAAGTCTACGAAACATAGAGAAATGTTATTATTGCTAATTTTACTGCGGAGAATTAGAATACTTCCATACTTCCACATATTCATTTTTTAGGAGAGAGAGAGAGAGAGAGAGAGAGAGAGAGAGAGAGAGAGAGAGAGAGAGAGAGCAATATCCTCCCCCAACCATTGATGACTATAAATTCCTTTGCCATCGCATTTAGCTTAATGAATGCTTTTGTGAACTCATGGGAAGTCAAATCCCGGCCGATCAGCCTTTCGCTAATACTTCGAAATGGGAATGACGATAAAAAATATTTTTTGTCCTTGTTTTCGTTCCTGTTATGTTCTTTATGAACGTTTAAAAGTCCGGGAGTGGAATCAGAGGAACCCGATTAAGCTAATAGAGCACCAAACAGGTAGAGTGGATAGGCAAGAAGAGGAAAGAGGAAAAAAGAAGTGTTTATTTGACGGTGGACAGATGTACAGTATGCTATAATATTATGCAAACTTTTGGAGTTTTTTTCTGTAAAGATTATTTTGAAAGTCTATGCGTTGGAGGTTCTGGTGGGGACGATATATTTTCCTAAATATAAAACTAAGGTTTCAAAGGTTCTCAGACTTTGGAACAAGGAACCAATGGGAAGATGTTTCATAGTCCTTCATTGAGGCGTTGGTCTGAAGAAAACACAAAGAAAGACAGAAAAAATATTGAAAACGTTGGGCAAAGGGAAGGTGAATTTTACGGAGGCATGAAGGCAACATTAGCCATAGAAGAAAAAATAAATATGAAATAAATTAGGAGATGCGTTTTATTTCATGCTACTGCTTAGGAAAAAAAAAAAAGATCTCATATTAGAATATATATTTACAATGAAATAATTACAATATTGAAACAGATTCTGTATTATTACAAATGGAATGGTACGACAATGAGGCTATGTGGCTTGGCCTGACAAGCAAGCTCTATTAAATAATGGCCGGGATATCTCCTGCCCCCCCCCCCCCATTACTTTACCCCCTCTTCCTCTCCCTTCTCTTCTAATCCCTCCTTTTCCGTCAGCACGATGCCTTTTCTGTAGGGCTTGGGAAGGATAAAGAGGGCCATTCAAACTGTTGATTTGTTTAGTATCAAACCCATTGGTGTAACTCTGACATTTGATAGTTCACTGTGCTGCTGCTGCCATGCACATCCTTAGTTGGTTGCGCATGTGTGTGAACGTCAGCTTGTGCACGCGCTTGCACATATTCCTATAATCACGCGAAAATAATTTCCTCAGGGGTGTTCATTTCTCATGATGTATACAGAGTTGATTCACTGGTTAGAATAAGTAATTGTCAGTACGAGAATTTTATTAGCTTATAAGAGTGTCATGATTAAAAAAATAAAAATTTTTTCCTCGTTTCTTGACTCAGTTTGGGAAAATTAAGTCCATTTGCTATATCTTTCATGTCAGAATACCGTATACAATATCAACCATTTTTCCAGGTCAATCCGAATACAATAATTGCAATACATGTGGAACAAACTGTTCCATTTAGCATTATTAGATTTTCCCTTATGGCGGATCATATGGCCAACTGTTGGACCATTCTCTGCAATATTGATAGCTTGCAAAATCAACAGAGAGAGAGAGAGAGAGAGAGAGAGAGAGAGAGAGAGAGAGAGAGAGAGGAGAGCTTTTGTAATATCGAGGCTTCCGTTACTACTCGTTCAAAAGCATAATTGAGAGATTAGATTGAAATTCAACCCCACCCCATGCAGCTCCGAGTCTTTTCCGAATGTTTCTCCTGTGACTTCGAATTACATTGTGTGATGTAGTTCCATGACAAGAAAAGAATTAAGACATATTTACTTGTAGACAAGTAACATCAAAATCCCAACGTGGAATATTGAAAACTAATTGGGCTTGAAATATCAGGACCAAAAAAAAATCTTAAGAAGAAGTCACAGACGAATGAGACGATATGGATGCACTGGATTATGTTTGGTGGGTCAACTCAAAGGGCGCAGGGCAAAGCATACAAGAGTGAAGGGGGTGGGGGAGGGGCACAGGAGAGAGAGAGAGAGAGAGAGAGAGAGAGAGAGAGAGAGAGTGGGATGGGAAGAGGATAGAGACCAGGGTGCAGAGGATTCGGGCGAGGGGAGGCAGAAGAGTAAGGGGTGGGCCCCGGGGTCAATAGCGGGGACAGAGAAAGTGAACGAACTTGGTGATTGTTGGCAATTATGGGCAGGAAGAATTGAAGTGGTGACCAGAGCACTGAAGGGAGAAAGGAAGCGAAGAAACAGAAGCACAGAAATAAATAATCATATGTCATCGTTAATACAAACAAATGAAAAATAATGAAAAAAGGAAATAGAGAGAAAAATGGTGCAATGATGAGATGGCAAAAAGATTAAAACAAAGCCAGTTGAGGAAATAACGGCGAGACTAGCATTAACAGAATGAGTGTTTCCTGTAATTCGATCCATAGATCAAGTGTGTCGCTTCAGTGTTATCATGAAGCGTCATCGTCCTGACAGACAGGAAGACAAACAAAGAACCGGGTAATGGCGTGGGCTGAGTAAACACGTGGAGAAGCCTACATGCATATTTCATACCATGGGGTTCGCAACCACATTCTAAAAATCAATGAGTAGAAAACTGTATTTGAACTGAGGCGCTGGAGGGTAAAAGACACGTGTTACGATCGGAGTCCAGAAGCCAACATAAATAAATGCTGAATATTTAGTGTAAAAACCAGAGGTCATCCAATCGTACAAAAAGTTCTTCAAAAAGACAATAATGTGTGTTTGATTACACATTGATATTTTTATGCCATATTAAGTGGTTTCCTCTGGCAGTGGGTAACTCTGGAGAAAAAATGGAGACTCAGAAAGCAAGGTTACATTCATCCTTTATCTTCTGGATCATTGGTATATTCTAATAATAATAATAATAATAATAATAATAATAATAATAATAATAATTCTTTTAGGTGAAAGATGCCTATCTTTTTTCCCTAGTTTCTATCTTATGTAAAAAATGAGTATGCAAAATTATGTAATAAATAGGAATTATTTGAGAAAAGAACTGATTTTCTGTATAAATTTCCTGTAAATCTGATGAATGGCCAGAAAAACTAATTGTTGCCTCGTCTCTGATTTCTACCTTTTTGGACAGAAATTTGTGAGATGCACTTGATTGTTCATCCTCTTTTTATCGAGATAGTTTAAATCTGTAGTTTTATGGACCTTTTAACGGAATTAAGTCTTCAATTCTATTTACCATGAAAAAAATATTGGCTAGTTTGGATGCCACTGCAAAACAAGAACTAGAAAAATTATTCTGACTTTCAATATTTCAAGTTGTTTTTTTTTTTTTTTTTTTTTTTTTTTTTTTTTTTTTTTTTTTTTTTTAAATCCACTCTCAAACACACCCACCTCTATTTCTATAAAGGTCTCCTCGAAACAATTCATGACAGACCTTTCGCTGAGAAAATGCGAAATATATACGGCCATGAATAATTGGGCAGTAGGTATATGAACCTTTACCAAGTTCCTGGCATGAAATTGGAATGAATATTTAATACCAGTTATACTGTGTCTACAGCGTGTAATTTAAAATAGGAAATATTTGGTACATCTCTAGCTACTAATCTTTGTGTTGTTATTTGACCCGACAAAAGCAAGATAATCCTAAAGTACTTTCGAAACCACAATTAAAAAAAAATCCAACGTAATAATTCAGTAATGATCAAAGCGTTGCCTTTATTCAGAGTCATTAGTGGTTCCATTGATATAAGCAATATTATCAAATAAGACAATTGAGTAACTCGCTTTATCTTAAATGGAGCATGATTAGGTATATGATTTTCATATTTTGCAATATGTATGGATAATGATCAAAAGCGGATATTCATTTCAATTCCGCATATGTATTTGAGTAATTCTTTAATCATTAGCCGTACACACACACACACACACACATATATATATATATATATATATATATATATATATATATATATATGCGCTTCAATGTAAACATGAAATACATTTTTTCTAGATAAGTATTGAGATTTAAACTTCATTATTTTCATTCCTGCCTTCGAAGAATGGATATCAAAATTGATAAATTCATCTTTAAAGAAAACACGATTATTATTAACTCAAATTATTGCATAAAAATTGGATTTGACTTTTAAATCTTAATACTTTTAATTTTAAGTAATCTAGGTAACCTTCTTTTACTTTCACCCTCAATAATATGATTGTAATTATTTCATCAAGATTCTAGATTGAAGATGACAGAATCAGACATTTTGAAACCAAATGTAAAATAAGACACATTCATGATTCCACCTAATGAAACTATCTTCCTTTACATTCCAATAAAAATGTAATACCTTTAAGTCATTACAACAAGAAAACAAATTTCGACTCATTTACTCGCTTTGGAAGGTGTCACAATTAGCGTTACTATCCCTGTTGGCGTCATAGTAATTAGGTATGAAAGGTGCTTGTGATAGATGCATCATTATTCTGTCATAAATGATTCTCACATTTCCAGCAGTCAGAGCAAATATCGAATCACTTTTTGCCGATAAAATATGTGACCAACTATTCTAGTAATGGAAAAAAATAGCCAGTTCTGGATTATGCAAACATCTGGGGTCTTTTTTTCATGTCAAATGAAAATATTATGAAGTTAAAACAAGAAATCGGGAATATATTATCGAGAGAATAAATAGTTGGTGCCGACAGCCGATGAAAGGTGGTATCTCGAGGGATACGCGTTGAAAGGTTATTTGCAAGTGATCTCTCTCTCTCTCTCTCTCTCTCTCTCTCTCTCTCTCGTCTTGCAGTAATATGAATATATTTGTGATTTGTGATTTCAGGTTTATTGAAGTCAAAACAGACTGGCCCGTTGTGAGTAAAATATTATTACTTATGATTTTCCTATGTTATATCGATGGCGAGAATTGTGTTGCAATATATTTGATATGTAATTTTCTTTTTTTATACCAAGTCCTATTATTTTTAGGTAATATCGCTAAACAAATGTTTAAATCGGTGCCCAAGCTCAAAAAAGGATTTGGATAGAATCTTTAACATAAAACATTGTATCAGAATGAACGAAAAAGGTTACTGTGTATTTTAGCTAGCTTCAGGATATCCTTAGTGTTCTATAAAAAAAAGGAAAAAAAAAAAAAAAAAGGTACGGGACACGCCTCTATTTCATCTCGATGTCGCTGTCACAAACCCTTAATTTGTTTCCTTCCTTCTGATTAAGGTGACATCATGTCATTTATAAAAAAAAAAAAAAAAAAAAAAAATATATAAACCTTATGAATTTTAGGCCGGACGGAAAGAAGGGGAAGAACATTTATTTTAACATGAAATTTAAGTTAGAAAATTGTTTCTTCAAACCCTCAAGGTATTATGAATTAGGGAGAAAGAAGTTAGGAATTTTAACCACTGTCACTTCAAAATTCATATTCTAAAAGTAGTCCTCAAAATGTTTCAAAATTCAATAAAAAGTATCTTTGGTGAAAATTAACGTAAGAGTCTCTGAAATACCATTACCTAAGTAAGACAATGATGACCCTAGGTAACACAGTGTTAATTTGTTCAAATTTATTGAGAGGAAAAATACCCCGCCCCCCACAAAAAAAAAAAAAAAAAAAAAAAAAAAAAAAAAAACTTCAGAAACTAATTGTACTGCACTGGCGAAAAGAACTGGCCTTTTAAACTTCTAAAGTAATAGGAATGCCAAGACTCTTTAAAACAAATTAGAATAGACACCAGAACTAATCCGGAGAAATATGAATATTTAAACTCCTTACCGAAGAAAAACGTTAAGTGTCTTTTCATTAGACAAAACAGAAAAATCAGAGAAATGAGTGGAGAGAAATCTATGAAGAGAGTGTTTCTTGAAGCTACTTAAGATGGCAAAGTAACTAGATCAACATTCAGATAAGATTATCGATTGTGAGGATGAACACATATATGAGAATAAAGAACCCAGCGAAAGCCAAAAGAAATGTGGAGATTACTACATTTCAATTCATGAGAAGGAATATAAAATTGAACTGAAAGTATGGCTAAGAGACACCGTTAATACTCATATCAAAGTAATCACAAATACATTTACAAGCTCTAGCATACAGGGGAAAAAAAAATAAAAAAAACAAAGGCACCAAGGTATCTCAGCCGCGTCGTCTCCACAAATTACTGTATAGATCGACTTAGTGTAATATTTCCGAATATGAGGTTGGACTTCTGGAGGCAAGAGCGCAAGCTACCTTATACGAGCTCAGCATATTCGAAAGAACCAGAGATTACTGAGTGACATGTAGGAGCAATGAGAAGCGTTGAAATCCCGGTGAGAAGGAAATGAGACGACAACAGACAGGATTTTGCACACATCGAGAAAGCTGTAGTTCCATCAGGAAACGGGAATATAAAGATGATAGAATAACAGGAATGGTAATACACGGAATTTGCAATAGCCAAGAATGATAATCATTCCATTCAACTAGGAAGATCATCGGGTTTTCTGCTGTCGATATCAGTTGAAAGAAAATGAGATAATTGTTTGAAAGTTTCTGCAACGGTTATTTAGTAGTTGAGGTATGAATATGACAGTGGCCTTTGTGTGGAAATTCTCTTAAATCATCCTCTATCAAGGAAAGCTGTTTTATATATATATATATATATATATGTATATGTATATACATATATATATATATATATATATGTATATGTATATATATATATATATGTATATATATATATATATATATATGGATTAGGTACCTGGCTTTTAGTCTGTCCAAAGTTGACAAATTAGTAGTTATTCAGTTCACACTTAAGATCAACACAGCATAATGATTATTTTTTTTTTTTCAGAATTTGGCTTTGAATTGCCTTTTCCGTCCCATAATAGATTTTGGTTTGAAACGATGAGAGAGAGAGAGAGAGAGAGAGAGAGAGAGAGAGAGAGAGAATGTCCAGTACGGCGTCTGATATCTAGTCGAATACAATTATTCTCGCTTGGTGCTCATCTGAATTGTCAGGATATGGAACACCGAGATATCTTCTAAATTGGAGTTTTTCACAGATTTTCTTCTTTGATATATAGTAAGAGAGTAATGGTTCCAGTCACATATTTCCAGCTTCGATTTTAAAAGGCTATCTCAAATCTTTAATGTAATCAAGAACTTGGAATTGTTCCTTAGCAGGATGTTACAACGCTTTGTTAAAAGTGGTAGAAATCTACATGGTCCTGTTAATGTCTCCCTACAGACAGAAGTTATATTGACATGTTTGCCTCTATTCTTTGACTGCGACGTTTGTTACATCAAAAACAGAATTAGATTGGTACACAGGCACGTTGGATTTAACATATCGTTGTTTTATGTGTACAATGTTTGCTGCATTTTAATCCAGACCCTTGATTTATAACATTCTGATATTTGATTTTTAAGTCACAAGAATCCCTTGAACTAGTAAACAAAGAATTATAGGCTAGATTTTCATTACCATATAACCCCCTCCCCTCCCTCTCTCTCATTTGGAGGGGCGGAAGTTTGTCTAGGTCTTATCCTGCCCTAACATTGTATTTTGACACCAGTAAGTACACCTCATTAGGCAATATTTCCAGATCTTCTTTTTCGTAATCCGTTTTTCTTCTTTTCCTTTGAGAGAAATCTTTAGACAGGAAAACATCTCCTCGCGCCCTTGCTTTCCCAGCGTCCATTCCTGCCCCCATTTCCCTCTGGAATCATAATTAATAGTTGAGCATCTTCAGAGATTTCGCTTGTTGTGTTTACCTATCCTGAACAATTCTCTTTATAAGGATAAGAGAACAGAAGAAAAATGAGGAAGAGAAAAATTCTCTCATTAATTTGGATACTTGGCATCTTCTCCTTTTTCGGCCCGGGGATTTGGCACACTCGTAACTCCTATCCCCCTTCCCTCTTTTCGGAATAATAAAGCAACCAAGTAGCTGATCGTGAAAAAGGAATCCGTTCCCTAACGACTGGTATCGTAAGGCTCAATTTAAGATGGCGTTTTTTCCTGTGACTCGACTTTATACGACTGTGTCCCCACCATGATAATAACTTGCTCGGTAGGGCGGAGGAAAGAAAATAGGATTTCGTACCTTATTCCTTAGGATTTTAGAGTCCTTTCTGCTTTGAGGGAAGACGGGCGGACTTAGCCCATTGGTATTCTAAAAGAAGGATAAGCCTCTCTCCTTCAGCGAAGGCGCTAAGTCCTTGACATGTGGATAGAATTAGTGAAGGTTTGTGGCCGTTAAGTAGCTGACAAATATGCCGTAAGTATGTCGCAAATATGTGGTAAATGTATGACATGGAGTAGTGGACGAAGTAAGTGGAAAGTATGTGATACAGTATTCCAATTTGGATTAAAGTGTAGCCTAATGATAGACTATAATGAACACTGTAATTTAAATCCCGATAGTTCATGTTCTTTTTGCAGATAATCTAAGTAACAAAAGATAAATAAAAAATAGCGTGGTTGAAAGAAATAAATGAAGAAAGAACGATCCTTGATTAGTTTTGACTGTTGCGCTTCCAAAAATCTGCGGTAGACATCTAAAGCATATTGATAGTACAGAATAGAGAGTAATGACACGGTGTTTTTACAACCAATAAGAGTAATCTTACGATTACTTATGCTTAGGTTTAATTAATATTGGTTTCCAGTCATTAAAGTCTCAGAGGTCCACATCATTAGTATTGCCTTCACGCAAGCAAAGAGACACATCTGTAGATGCGCTCACACGGATAGTACATCTTGTTCGTGAGAAATGCATTCTCTTCAGAAATGAGTGTGCTGAGATGGTAGTTCTGTAAACTATCAAAATGAGAGCCGGTGGGGGAGGGGCCAAAGTCATTGTAAGTAGATGAAGGACAAGAAGTAAGAATAGAAGGTAATAGCTAAATATTACCTTTTATTTATGATAGTATTTAGTAAATAATATTTTTTTATTCTACTTTTTGCAGTATTTTCAAAATCGGCTAATAAGGATGAAACAATACTCATCCTTTAAAATAGCAGGGAACTTTTACAGAACAGCTCGTTAGTGTAGGCTACGAGGCAAATATTCACGGGATGCCTATTCATTCCTTCGTTGAACTCAGCTGTATAATCTTATCACAAAATTAGCGATCGGTTATCATGATGGGGATGGGTTGATTTCCTTTTTATGTTCAATAAAACTCTATTATATAAATAAAAGTGAACGGTTGTTGTTATACAGTGTATTTCGAAAGTTAAATTGTAAATTTTGTTTCAATATGCAAAGAATAAATTTCAAAGTCTGCCGTAAATACAAGTAACAAGTCTGGAAGAGTACGAATAAAAAAAAAAAGAAGAAACCACTTAAATACTTTTTATCTATGGTTTGTGAATAGATTATTAAAATTCTAAAAGGACATCATGAGGAAAAATATATTGCTTTCAACAAAGATCAATGCTCTTTAAATATATATATATATATATATATATAAATATATATACATATATATATAAATATATACATATATATATATATATATATACACGCACACACACATACACACACACACACATATATATATATATATATATACACACACACATATATATATATATATATGTATATATATATATATATATATAGATTCATATACGGCCTTAAAATCAGGATTAAAAGGACATTATATTACATTCTTCTATCCAGGACTATTCTCGCCTAGGACAAAATTGAGACCATTGTTGTATGAGCTTTGTAAATACAACAGATGGATTTCATTCAATTAAGAAGTATACAGTATATATACATATTTTTATAATCATAATATAATATATATATATATATATATATGTATGTATATACAGTATATACATACATACATACACATATATATATATATATATATTGCTTACAAATATGTGCATGTAGGCTAGGCTTTATGTACACTAGCACGCTTGTACGTGTATCTACCTATATATATATATATATATATATGTATATATATATATATATATACGTATATATATATATATGTGTGTGTGTGTGTGTGTATGTATATATACAGATCTACATAGGTACATAAGTGTGTGTTCGTATCACAGATACTCTGCACACCTGAGACTCCAGGTTTAACAATTAATTAATCATGCATGGGAAAACGCACATCAATAAATTTGTTTATTAGAATTATTACAAAATGCAACTACAAAATGATCTCGTCTTTTATTTAAGATTATCTAAGTATTGCGTATGAACGCTGTCCCCTAAACGGGATGTTCTTGCTCAGAAAGTGGAGCACAAAGTCACTCAACAAATTTTGAGAAGAAACTTGGAGATACCTTCTTTTCAAAAAAGAAACGCAACAGTCAGCTATTGACTTAACTTTAATAAGAGGTAAAATGAAGCAGTGGTTAGAAGTGGTATAATCAAGAACGTACTCGTTATGTAATTACTCCGCTGGTAATTAAGTCAACACGCAAGGGTAAAGTAATTAAAGAGCACGTGTATATGCAAAGTATGTATGTGTGACCTTCGAAAGGATGCCTGTAAGAAGAAATTCTATTTTGGTACATTCATTTGAAATTTGCATTCGATTGAAATATCTTTCGATAGAGGTTAATGTTCATTTCTGTTCAGGAAATTAGTTTGGGATCAATGTATTCAGACGCTTTTAACGGAAACCAAGAAGCTTTACTAAGTCCAACATTATGTTATGAGAATTTGACAACTAAGTAAAATATGTACCATTCTATACGGAGTACTAGATATGCACTTAATTCTAACAGGCTTGGCTTCTCCATCATATAGCTCAACACTACGCAGTGTTCTAAAAGTTTTATTCCAGCTGTGATCAGATTGTGGAATGATTTTCTCAACAGACAGTAGAATTGGTGGTACATTTTGGGAAGATCTGAATGCAAAGGATAGTCAGAATTATGAAAATTCTTATGCAACATTTATGAAGAACTAACTGACCCACAGCGTCAGGGATTAATATCCAGATCAAGAATATGGAATCTAATAGGCCATACGTTTCTCCAACAAATTAACAGAAAGCACTAGGTACTGCTCTATAAGTCAGAAGTAACTGATAGCGTGATGGATTTGCATGTCTTTGGTAAGCAGAAAGCTATATCATAAGAATGTTATCCCGTGGTCACATAGGGTCTACGTAAATTTTACTAGTTCAGTAGTGAAGTTCCCTCTAAAACCACGTTGGTAATGAAATGATATAATGTTGATACTACTCACCCACGACACCAGCAGGATTTTAGAACTTCAAGTCTGCAGCTTGTCCCAAATTAGATAATATTGAACAAAGGAAGCGGCACAAATGAGGGTTACTATTATTAAGATTCAAGAAGCAACAGAATAATTCTGAACAGAAAAGGACCACTTTTTCCTCCTCAGGCATATTTAGTGCCAAGTTTTTTTGCCAGCCTTCATGTCAAGAGGGTCACAGAATATCGTTTATATATCATTTATAAGAACCATGTTTACTGTACAATACTGCACCATGGTTTGACCAAACATAGGTGTTGGCAGTAAGAATAATGCCTTTATTATCACGTTCCTTTAGCATCTTGTCCCCTGATCAACAGTGTTAAGCAAAATTAGATATATTAGAATTTTTGATGAGTGACTAGCACTGTAATTAAGTTTAACTTCTCTCGGCCAATGGTGTAGAGGTTAGAAGTAAGTGTTAACAATCTTTCCTTAACATACACATCTATTAAAACAGAAGGGATACACTTTTGTGTTACCCCTTACTAAGCGTAAGTGGAAAAAGTTATTACTACTAACCATAACAATCATGAAAGTAAAACGAAGAAAATAGAGGATAAACAAAAACAAAAGTAAAACTAAAAAAAGGAGGAAAAGAGATAGAAAAAAAAACCGACTGTAAGTAAACTCAATGCAGTTTTGAAAATATAGTGAAGGATGTCCTCATGGAGTTAGAAGTAAGAAAAATCTCTGTGCAATTGAACACTTATCTACTTTAAATTCATACGAGAATCTTCATTCCATGTTGAAATAAGTTAAAACATATTGCTATGTTGATTTCCAAACGCAAATGGCGGATCCTGTTTTGAGAATCTTTAACAGAATTATCTCAAGTATTGTTTTATTTTTATTATCTATTTATCAATTTATTTATTTACTTTTTACTTATTTGCTTAGAGAGAGAGAGAGAGAGAGAGAGAGAGAGAGAGCGCGCGTTTTCGAAGTAGGTATAGAAAACGTCATTCAAATTTGCTTATTTCACTTATGATTATTTTCTGTCACCTCATCAATTCATTACTTGAAAGTTGCCGTTTTAAGGCTTGTAGTGAATGAGCATAAGGTATGGGGAAAGAGTTTTCATCTAGAAAATTATCAATTTAAAACTCACAATAACCTTGGAGGTCACAGCAACCCCACCCCCCAAACAATAACCTTGGAGGTCACAGCAACCCCCCCCCCCCCACAATAACCTTGGAGGTCAAAGCAACCCCCACCCCAAACAATAATCTTGGAGGTCACAGCAACACCCCCCCCCTCTAAACAAAAAAAAAAAAAAAAAAAAAAAAAAGAATAGTATACCACCCACTCAAAACTGAGTTCCTTTGGTCTTTCATCTTGACAAACGAAATAAAGGCCCTGTTTACAACAACTTACAGAATTTACGGAAAAGACAAAGTATTATTAAGGATGTTGCATTTGTATTCGTACGAACAAGACGGACATGAAACACATGGTTAATTTTAAATCAAACCAGTTTTTGAAAGGTATTAGCGTTATCCTGCCAGTAGACAGTTTCTGTTGTTTAGAGTCAGTTACTTAATGAAGAGGTTACATACTTATGAACGTAACCTCTAGTCTAAATAGACACAACTTGGTTTTCAATTAGCACAGTGAAATCAAAGCCTAAAACTACAGCTCACATATTTTGATTTTAGCTAAAAAGTTTAGTTAGAATCATGTATTACTATTAAGAAAAAATTCATGGTAGAAAAAAACCTAAAGTAGACGCCGTGAAAACGACGAATATACAGCAACGATATTTTGCGTAACACTTTGAAACTTATTTTAGTGACTGTATAACTACCGCTAAATTTCAGGTACATCTTAACTGTTATTATTATTATTATTATTATTATTATTATTATTATTATTATTATTATTATTATTAGCTAAGCTGCAACCCTAGGATGCTATAAGCTCAAGGGCTCCAACAAGGAAAATGGCCTGGCGAGGAAAGGAAATAAGGAAATGAAATAAACTACAGAAGTAGTAATGAACAATTAAAATAAAATATCCTAAGAACAGTAACAACATTAAAATAAATCTTCCAAATATGAACTATAAAAATTTCAAAACATAACACGAGGAAATGAAAACAGATAGAATAGTGTGCCCGAGTGTACCCTCAAGCAAGAGAACTCTAACCCAAGACAGTGGAAGACTATGGTACAGAGACTATGGACCTAGCCAAGACTGAAGAACAATGGTTTAATTTTGGAGTGTCCTTCTCCTAGAAGAGCTGCTTACCATAGCTAAAGAGCCTCTTCTACCCTTACCAAGAGGAAAGTGGCCACAAAACAACTACAGGGCAGAACGAAGAAGAAGAATTATTTGGTAATCTCAGTGTTGTCAGGTGCATGAGGACAGAAGAGATTGTGGAAAGAATAGGCCAGCCTATTCGGTGTATGTGTGGGTAAAGAAAAGATGAGCCGTAACCAGAAATATGAATACAATGTAGTTATAATCTATCTGGAGTGAAATCAGTGATGGTTCAGTGCCCAAAGACAATTGACCAGACTTATTATTATTATTTTTTTCTATAACCTTTTTACTTTCAAAGAGCGTTTCCATTGCTTCTTCCAAGGTAGGACTCAAATTTTTCCTTTAGTGTCTCTCTTTCCTTTTAAAGGCATTGGACTCTTCGCCCGTCCAACCATCCTTTCTCAAAACTTATCTCCAAGGCACTTGCACGATTAAATTAATTTTGTAAGAAAAAAGTCTTACGAAAAAACTAAAACAAATGTTTTATTTCTATGAGGTGAGGATTCTATAAAAATCATATAGATGGATTATCTTCTCTTTGTATTGACCTACTCACTTAAGTCGAAAATGTGAAAAGGGACAAAAATGTCGATACCGAAACCTTGTTGCTAAAGTTATTATGTTACAAGAAAGACAGTAGAGGAAGGCGGATAAGGACGGGGAGGAGCAGTCAGATGTAGGGGACTTCAATATGTGGGTGGGGAAGATGGACCCCTAAATCAATAGACTATTCGTAGAGATTTTGGGAAGGAGACCAAAAGATTAGGAGTAGAAGGAGTAGGATGGAAGATGATCAAGAATGGAAATGAGGTAAAAGCAAAATCAAGAAGAAATATATTGGCAAAGAGAAGGCGTGTAAGGAAGATATAAATAAGAAATAGAGTGACTTGAAACTAATTTCTATGTCAGAACACATGCACATATGTAAATGTCTAAATACGTTTTATTTGGAAAGGGGCGTAAGTTTACTTTTTTAATTGTTTATATCTTAAGCCGACCGTTTTATAGGAAACTCATAAATTTTTCGAAGCAATTCAAGTGCTAAAGTGGTTGAAATTCATACGAACTTTGTATAAGTTAATAAGAATTGAATTTCCGATATCAATAAATATTTAGATCATCTGTTCGGAATGGCTGTCTGAGGAAAGATAACTAATGTCACAAAGACATGAGGTTATAAGGATCAATGAATGTACTGAGTTGTTGTTGATTTAGTCCTGACATCTAGGTATGCTAAGAGATACTAAAGATAAGTGGCAG
The DNA here is from genome assembly GCF_036898095.1 of Palaemon carinicauda. Classification (NCBI taxonomy): domain Eukaryota; kingdom Metazoa; phylum Arthropoda; class Malacostraca; order Decapoda; family Palaemonidae; genus Palaemon; species Palaemon carinicauda. The sequence goes on from NC_090725.1 coordinate 139,799,866, forward strand.
ACAAATATATGACACTGGGAAGATAGTGACTGCATGAAATTATTTTCGGATTAAAACTTTGGGTTAATAAAAATCCCAGGAGGCCTATTTGTTGAGTAGAGGCTGATTATGTAGTAATATAAAAGAAACTGATAGCTTTATTATGGGAGAAAGAAAAATACTAATTTGCCGACTGTGATATTTCGAGGCTTTGTTTGAAAAATATGCAAAGGCGCTACGTGAAGCGGCACTAGAATGGACAAATAAGTATTGTGGGACTTGTCATTGGTCGCCGACGCCAAGAGAAAGAAACAGACTGAAATGCTTTGTAAGATGTACATGAAGCCGTTTTTTTATGGTTCCTTTTACCAATACAAAAACCCACAAAATAAAAATTGATTTGAAAATTACGTTGGTTAAAAAGTAGCAAAATGAACCGTCTAGGAGATAAAATTGTCTATTTGTGAATTTTCAGGAGCCACTGATGCTGAAGAAATGCATTTAATACCAGAAATAGTATTTTAAGGTCAGTTGAACTTGATACTGAACAGGAAAGACTTGCTGAGAATTGCAAGAAATGTCTGAAGCTTAATAGTAATAGGATAATGGGGCGTAAGGAGTTTTATCAATGAGATTATCTGAAATGTGAAAAAAAGGACAAAGCAGAATTAAATTGAATTTAGACATAGATAATCAAGAGGCTGCCTCTAATTGAAAAAACACTAATGATGTTACAATGCTGACTTATGCTGTGACCCATTAGTAGTTGGAATCCATCCTTTAACGCATGCACAGAACTTTGGTTGGTAGCTTTGCATTTGGGAACAAAAGCTTTCTGATACGAATAAATATTTGAACCACCTCAACAATTTAACTGAAGATGCTCAAGTTCTTGAGATGTTAAAGGAAGTTCATGCAATATTCTATGGAAAATCTTCTTATAGGAAAGCTTACAGAGAAAGTTAAATGCTAAAAATGTAAATAAACCATGTTGACTTCAAAATAAAAGTTCTGAAATTTAGTTATTGTTAGAGAAATATTAACATTGATAGAACAACATATCTGATTAAAATAACCTTTGTAATGTCATTTACTATTATTACTATTACTTGCTAAGCTACAACCGTTGGAAAAGCAGGATGCTTTAAGCCCAGGGGCCCCAACAGAGAAAATATTTCTTTACATATTTTAACCTAGCAAGGAATGCGTAGCTTCGTGAAATTATCTATTTACATGAATTTTTCAAAACTTTAAGAAAGTAGGAATGGTAAAACAGCAACATTAAATGATACATGATACCGGGTGAGTGTTTTGCAACACATTAGTAGTGGATTTGGTGCTACCTGATATTTCATAGGATCTTTGATTTATTAGGTTACTTTGCCTACTCCAGTGGGTCTGCTACTTCTAAGTCCGTTCAAGATCGATTTTGAAAATGGCTGTTTACTCAAAGCCCATTCATCCAATATCTCCTTGGAATAATAGCCTACTCATATCACCGAGAAGGGGAAAAATAAAAGGGGGTGGGAGAAGAGATTGTAATGTGCTATCCTGTGGAACACCAGATAACTGGTATCTAGGATTACTTGGTACGCCAGGAAAAATTATCTGCTGCCTTTCACTTGAATTTAAAAACTCTCTAACAGCCCATTCACAAGTTTTAAGAGCAACTATTACATTTCCTATACACACAGGAGTAGTATTAGCATCACTTTGATGACACCTGAGCTCCTCTTTCATTAAGATTATCTTAAGAAGAATTTAAACAACTTAAAATGGTACCAGACAGCCGTAATTGTATCCCATATGCGGGATTTGCGAAATGGAGCCAATATCTGAAGGTACTGAAGGCTGACTCATTCTAGCTTTTCTGATAAGGAAATCAACGCCTAATTTTCGCTAATAAAGAGTTGTAAGAGAGATACTGTCCGGGCAACCTTGGTGTGTGTGTGTCCTTTTTTCCAATAATAATAAAAAAAAAAAAAAAACATAAGAAGAAGACATTAGACATCTTCAAAGAAGGATGGTAGGAAAATCAACTCCATGTAACCTTGAACTTTTTTATATCGTAGGACTTGATTGCTGAAAGAAGCAAGGTGCCTGTGAATGGCCGCTAGTGGAAGGATTTCATCAACTGCTGATCTTAGGTATAAGACGATAGGCCTAACTCATCTACCATGCAAAGTAGTCTACTTGAAATGCCTATGTGGCAATATTTTGCAATTTTGCATAAATTGGTAAGCTAAACCACTTCATATCGAGCCGAAGACAGAGACATCATTAGTTTTCAATTTAGTCTTCGCCATGTTGGGAGAAATGGTCAGCTTTCAGCAAATTCATGACTGCTACTCCAGTTACTGTACTTCCTTATAAGGAATATTCATACGAATATCTCTGCTTATATAATTCTAGGGGAGAGAGAGAGAGAGAGAGAGAGAGAGGAGAGAGAGAGAGAACTGAAAACTATGAGAAGAGGAAATGAAGGAGGGTTTGTGTTAGGATTAAATGCGAGGAGGGAGGACCCCGCACGATACAAATAGAGAAATGTTGTACGGACGGCTGAAAAGAAAAAGTCTTCTTTCTGTGTAAAAAAGGAAGAGTTGTCGACGTTTTTATTTGATATAGGCCATAAACCCTTTGAACGGCGCACCCTTCCTTTCGTGTAGCCGAGAAATCCTACCATGTACAGTAAATCTCTCTCTCTCTCTCTCTCTCTCTCTCTCTCTCTCTGTATGAGTTTGAAAATAATCATTTTTCATAACTTGAACATTTATCAATAATATTTCTGTCCGAGTTGTTATAGCTAAATAGCTATTTTGGATAATTAAGTAATACTGAAATTATATTTTTAGGGTACTATAATCATTTTACATAACAACCTTCCAAGCAAAAGTAAATAGAAAATATTTGTGCTTGTCTCTCTTCGACGTTCCTTTTATGAGTCATGTGATTCAAGAGTATTTATGTGCTTTGGTAAGTACACATTTCTATGAGACATTATTATAAAAATTTAATATCTTTTCAAAATACTATTTTTAACATAAAAAGGTAATTAATACCTTACTTTACTTTCTATATCCCCCATTATAGTTAGCATTGAAAAAATAAATATGCTTCTAGAAATATGCATACATAATAACATCTCAAGTAAGTCTAATTAGAATTAGGATACGTTCACCATAGATAAGAAAAAAGTATATCCCCGAGAGCGTAATAAGAGATATGATAAATATTAGATAGCGCTGGCTGGATAAGGCCCATATGTGGATGGATGGGTAGAGGTGCCTCGTTGTTGGGAGGAGCATGGAGCCAAAGGACGGAGGGGAGGGCAGGGGGAAGCACACTCTCTTTATTCTCCTGACCAATCGGCGATCAATACAGGTTGAGTAATTACACACCTAAGTGAACAGACATATCGTTTATGTTTTTATGTTTTGCGGTCAATATACTGCAACTCTTTTTCAGCCGACGAAAAAAAAAAAAAAATCCCAAAACAGCCCCGGATGAGTTTTTACTTGTTCGTTGTTTTTGATCGATAATGTGTTTTTGTTTGCGCGACAGAGTATCTGCGGCAGTGCATTACGCTTTTCGCTGTTAAATGGTTTGCCTGCTTCATCAATACGTGAAATGAATACCGGATAAACACGAGGATATACCTGGGAAATATCCAGTGCAAATGTATAGCGTATTTGCTACGGAAAATCCAAAGCCTGGATTGATGAGGTTGTCTGTATGTACACGGTGGGGATGTTTTCTGCTTCTGAGTAAGGTTTTGGGCATGGAATCATGAGCTCTCTCTCTCTCTCTCTCTCTCTCTCTCTCTCTCTCTTCTCACACACACGAATACAAATGAAAACTTAGCCTGAATTATTCTGTGCTGTGTGCGTGCATATATATATATATATATATATAATACATATATATATACACACACACGTATATATATATATATATAAATACATATATATACACACACACGTATATATATATATATATATATACGTGTATATATATATATATATATGTATATATATGTGTATATATATATATATATATATATATATGTATGTATATATATATGTGTGTGTTTACTCCGATGTAGTCTTCGACAACTTTCACAGCAATATTACGCTTACAATCTATTTTTCTCCAAGCACAATGCCCCTTAATATCCCTTTTGGTAAAGCAGTGGAAGTTTCTAACGATTTTCTTGACATTCTCTTAAAATTACTATCTATAGCTTGATTCGTTTTGAAGAATAAAAAATTATTTTACTCTAAAGTTACTATTAGGATTTGTTTAATTTTAATTATTATTATTATTATTATTATTATTATTATTATTATTATTATTATTATTATTTTTATTATTATTATTATCATTCCAAAAGAGCACCACGCTAGAATCTTGCAAAATGGTTCAAATGAAAAACAGAGCGTTCATTTTACCAGGCTGTTTTAATAGCACAATGCCACCTGCGGTTAAAAACAAAATAGAAATGAAATTGAAAAAAAAAGGGAATAAAAAACATTCCAATATTCGGGGAAGGTACATTTGTGAAATGCGGCATCAAGATTTCCTAATTTATTGCACAGCTTTTCTGTCTAAAAGGCTTACACTTATTGTTACTGTTTACCTTTCTATCTATTTGTCTATCGATCTACATATATTTCTAATGAAACCAACCCTCAACCATTTAAATTACCCATTTTTCTTTTATTTCTTCTACTAATTCCTTTTATGTTCTTGTGTTGACATAAAACCATCGTTAGGGGTTGTGTTAGTCCATTGGAAACGTCCCTGCCTAGCGATCCAATGGACTGGGGTTCGAGAACCACTCAAGCTCGTTAATTTCTGGTAGTGTCTACAACCTCACCACCCTTGTGAGCAAGGAAAGTGGAGCTTTTGGGGAACTTATAGGTCTTCATGCTGAATCATCAGCAGCCATTGCCTGGCTCTCCCTGATCTTAGCTTGAAGGGGAGGGGCCTCGTGCGCTGATCATCCCTTGGCGGTGTAATTCATGAGAGAAATTTAATGTAAATAACAAAAAGGTATGTACAATAAAAAAAACAGGTAAAGCACTTCATGAAAATAAGAAAAGAAAAAAGACAAATCAACAAAGAGGCCCAAAGTCAAAAGTATTGAGGCAAGAACGAGTAATGAAGGAAGAACAAACATTTACTAGTTTTGAAGATCCATGAAGGGAAAGTACCTATTTGCTGATGCCTTTGAAGGCGTGCAAAAGGCCTCCTCTATGGCTCCCTCAACAGGTTTCAAGAGCAATGGTTAAATGGTGCGGATAGAAAAATCAAGACAAAATATTTATTATCAGAGCTTGGTTACCAATGAATAAAGGGTTTCATACTCAATATGTTGAACGAATAAATGCCATATGAAATAGCAACAGTAGCAAGACGACACACGTAGACTCCCGAGGCACGACCTCTGCTTATGATATGGCCATGCAAATGAATATTCAGCTACTTGAGGTTTGTCTACACAGAAAGAGAGAGAGAGAGAGAGAGAGAGAGAGAGAGAGAGAGAGAGAGAGAGAGAGAGAGAGAGAGAGAGAGAGATTGTTTGTTTCCTTAGAAATCAATGAACCAATGTTTTGCTTGCTCCATTTACAGGTGCTGATTAAATTACCATTATATAACGATAATGAAAGACAAACGATAACC
>NC_090725.1:139808026-139810526 GCF_036898095.1 Palaemon carinicauda
TATACATATATATAGATAGATAGATATAAGTTATTATCTTTATGATTGTGCGTGCAAATGTCAGACTATAAATATATTTACTTATAAATTGTGCATAAACGTAAAAACGCTCTCGGCATCTCCTAAAATACAAAATATTGTAGTATTCACTTTTATTTTTCAAAGCGTTGAAGGTTAAAAAAAAAACATACATATCAGAAGCGACGTCTGTGGTGGAAAGCAATTTAAGCTAATTTGAGCCGTAAAACCATATATAAGGCTCAGCTTCACACCTGGTATGCCACTGAATTGCAACAACACCGTGACTCGGTAATTACATAAAGAGTAAGCCAACCCACAAAACACCCAAATTGAAAATAATCCCAATTACACCAATATTAATCCAGCTCAGTCAGGCCCCCAAATTGGCGAACAGGAAACGAGAGGAGGGAGAAGGGAGCGGATTGGACCCCTCTTGATGTCAGAAGGACACCCACCCCAAACATTTCACCAATAAAATACACCCCCCCCCCCCATTTTTCTCTTCAATGCCCCAATACTTTCTCAGAAAGATATTTCTGCGTATCCTCCTTTCATCCGAATCCTTCGATAGTTCCATCATTCCCTCTTTCCCTCCCCCTCTTTTCCAGCACTTTTCCCCTTTCTCCCCTCTTCGCCAACCATCCTTCCCATCGCCAGCAGCCAGCCGCAGGACGACTAGCCGCCAGCCGGCTGTAAATCCCCTTGTTACTCTCGGTCTCTTCATCCTTCCTCTACCTACTACCCCCCTCCCCCCCTCCCCCCCTCGCCTCTGTGACCCCCTTGGCACTGACATCCTATTGGCAACACTGCTTACAGAAAGACTAGGGGGGGAAATCCGCAGAACCCGATTGTCACTCGCTGAGGATTACCTGGCTATGACAACACTGACGGATTACGGAGAGGGAGAGATTGCTCTCTCTCTCTCTCTCTCTCTCTCTCTCTCTCTCTCTCTCTCTCTCTCTCAGAGAGAGAGAGGAAAATATGTTAGAAACATGGAGACGAGACAAGACAGAAGAAGAAAAAAATCGAAAAATAATGACTAATTCAACAAGCTAAAAACTTGAATTGGCAGAAAAATAATTGTAGCAAAATGGTTTTAAACTATAAGGGATATTGAGAACTGAGTAGAAGAGACATTAACTTTTCCAGTTAATATGAAATTAAGGAAACTACGATATTGAAGAAAAAGGAATTGTTAGTGGAAGTAGTAAAAGAGTGTTTATGCTTAAAGACGAGTTGGGGAGGTGTAAAAATAAAAATTGGAACCAGATTATAGTAAATAATAAAGTGGTATCAAGACAATATTTTTGTCTAATATAAAAGGGGATGATCGAAAACTAATAGGCAGAGAGAGAGAGAGAGAGAGAGAGAGAGAGAGAGAGAGAGAGAGAGAGAGAGAGAGAGAGAGAGAGAGGAAGGAAAATATAGACCCGACAGACAAACAGATAATTCAAACAAGAGAGATTTAGAAGAAATGTAAAATGGTCCATGAAATATACAGACAGGGAAAAGAAGAAAAACAAAGAGCTTAACCTCTAGAGAAAAAAATCAAGGAGAAAAAGCAACTATAAAAACTAGCAAAAATAAAAATCTAGGATAGCAGGAGGAGGGAAAACTTTTATAGGTACTATCTACAATAAAACCAGGAGATAAAAAGATGAAAAAGGAAAACATTCTTTCTTTTGGAGAGAGAGAGAGAGAGAGAGAGAGAGAGAGAGAGAGAGAGAGAGAGAGAGAGAGAGAGAGAGCATCCAATGAACATGAAAGAAACTCTGTAAAGAAGTGAAGGGAAGATACAAGTAATCATTTAAATATAAGTGCACAGGGAAATTTTTAACATAAACAACCAAAAATGAAGAGAAAAGACGCACTAACATTAATCTATAGAGGAATACAGAGAGAGAGAGAGAGAGAGAGAGAGAGAGAGAGAGAGAGAGAGAGAGAGAGAGAGAGCACTATTGAAAGTGGCCAATAATTAGGTAATTTAAAAATATTCTAGAGATAGACGAACAAACAGCAAAAAAATAAAATAAAAAAAATAAAATAAAATAAGAAAACTAAGAAAAATAACCAAATGATATGTCAAACATCAACATTTCTAAACATAATTTTTATTTTCGTATAAACATGGCCAAAATATCTGATGCTAATGATATTTGAAACGTGTGAAGAATAAACACTTATTAATGAATAGAAGAAAACGATAAAAGACGAGTGGCGGACATACAGCAGGGACTGGGGACCGATATACACACACAAGAGAGGAAATATAGATTAATTGAATAACGGGGAGAGGCGACATCGAGAATTGGATCCAAAGACGAAGGGATTAGTAAAGGATCACTCAATTTCCCTGTGATACTCGGAACCCTTTTTTTATTTCTGTTAAGCGTCGAGTGAAACATTTTGGAAAAGGAAAGTCAAAGTAATTGAAATATGTCCAAGGTATAATAGATATATACACCAAAAGAAACAAAAA
>NC_090725.1:139815526-139818026 GCF_036898095.1 Palaemon carinicauda
AACAACAACAACAACAAATACAACAACAACAACAACAAGAACAACAACAAGAATAATGAAAATTATAATAATAATAATAATTGAAGACAATATTCATTAAAAAGGAGAAAGTTTTAATAATTATCAGTGAAACAACATCTTTGGCATGCAAATAATATTATCTATAGCAGCCCAATAGCAAAAGATCATTGTTACTCCTTCATAGTAGTAACAATAGTTGTTTAGATGACTTATTAATTCGGAAAATAAATGTTTCTACACATAAAATTAGTAAATAAACAATCGCATTCAAGACGACATTCATTGTTTCTTCTTTACTGGACGTAATAGATTTGTGAACCATATATCGTGCATAACAATTCCCGTAATAGCTGTGACGCCCTCCCACTCAAGGAAATGTCTTGACGTAGCGCAAAATTATATTTTTCCGGATGTAAATTATTACATTCATCGTAATAAAGTCCCTATCATCTTTCATTCACTGTAATTGGCATGTTTGATATTCCAAATACTCATATGTAATGGAGACTGAAATAACTGACAGTGACTTGTCATTTATTAATAATTAATAGCCTCGGGTCGTTGATCAATCACTGAAGAGAAATCAATTTTCCTTGCCAGTTGGTGAACATGAAACGATTTTTATATTTGGCAAATACCATCCAGCCAAAAATTGTAGTGAAAGGCGCGAGGAATACGCCGGAGAAAATAGATGTATGGATAAGAGAGAGAGAGAGAGAGAGAGAGAGAGAGAGAGAGAGAGAGAGACTTCCGCTCTGAGATGAAGATGCTGGAGGCTCTTACCTGTTTTTCGCAGCTGCCGCCCTGTCCCGTTGCCTTCGGTTCTTGAACCAGTTGCCGACCTGGGTGGGTGTGAGACCCGTCGCCGACGCCAATTCTCTTTTCTTGCTGGGGTTTGGGTAAGGGTCTTGCAGGTAAGATTCCCTCAAGAGGGATCTCGTCCTCTCCTTGAAACAGTGCGTTTTCTGCTCGCCGTCCCAGATGGTCCTGGGGAAGGGAAACTTCTTCCTGACGCGGTATTTGTCGACGGGGCCGAGTGGTCTTCCTCTCAGGCGTTCAGCCTCTTGGTAGTGGGCCTCCAGCCATAGTGCTTGCATGCGTGCGTGGGATGCTTTGGAAAACCGTTGTGATTCGAGTATCGCGTAAAGCTCTCGGAAATTGCCTACGTGAAATGACACTAGGGCACGTGCCCTCAGAACAGGTTCATGCTTGTTAAGGTCGTGGAGGTGAGGATGGGCTACAGGCAGTGACCACAGGAAGCGACCAAGTCGTTCCATATCACCGCTTTCTTCAAGGGTTTCACAGACGGCAGCCACCTGAGAAGCGGTGAAGGACAACGAAGGCAAAGCCATCAAAGGCGTGGGCACCACAGGACCTCCGGAACCACCTCCTACAGCGCCGGCACCTGCGGCCGAGGCCGTCAGGGCGTTCAACGCCGAGAAGGGCCCGAGAGAGCCAAAAGAACCAAGGCCACCTAGTCCACCCATGAGCGCCATGTTGGGCTGCAGCGCCCGCAGCAGATCCGCAACGGAAGACGCCAGCTTTGCGGGTTAAACAGCAGGCAAGGACTCCAGCATGACCGGTGATCGGTGCCTCTGGCGGACCTATGGGCGGAGCCTATTAAGGGATCAGCCCCCACAAATCCCACTCACCAATCGTGCTATCGCCGCTCCCTTAGACCCACCTATTTCTTATTCCGATTCTGCCATTGGGTAGCTACTATCCGTCGCCATGACAACGCTGTCAATCATCGACCGGTCTGCCAATCAGTGGCGGGCAGCGGCTGTAGTCGGTGGCGGGTCGCGTTACGCCCGTGTTGATTCGGTAACAGAGACCAGCCTCTGATAGGCAACTTAGCGCCGCCGCCCGGGCCTCGGTAATGGAATAATGGGGACGCTGCTATCGACCGGGCCTGGCGCCCCCTCCCGACACCCAGGCCCGGATACACACCAATAGCTCCTCTAAGGCCTCGCGTGGACGGTCCAGACCCGGAGGGTCAAACCCCAACACCCCTTATGACACGATCAATCCGCAGTCAGTGCCACAGCTGATCGACGATAAGATACCCCACATTCAGACGTCTATGTCCCCTCCCTAACACACACTCACACCCACACACATACGACTTTCTCTCTCTCTCTCTCTCTCTCTCTCTCTCTCTCTCTCCTCTCTCTCTCTCTCTCTCTCTCTCTCTCCATATCATAATTCTGATTGACCACGCCCCTGTCTGGTGTGGCTACGCCCATTTCCAACTGTCTTTCTTCATTACAAATCTATTTAAGCATTCTTCATTATCAACCATTAACTGACTAAGGCCTTACTAATAAAATGAATTAAAAGGACTCTTTTCGGATGTCAGACTTGCATGGCGAGTCAAAATATTCCAATGAAATGACTCCTCCACGTTGTTAATTGTATCAGGTGATTCCTAATTCATGTAAAAAGAACTTAACTTTTTCCGATTTTACCGATTTATACC
>NC_090725.1:139823026-139838026 GCF_036898095.1 Palaemon carinicauda
ACCAAATCGAGTAAGCTGTACAGCCAGCAGGGAAAACGGCAAATGGAATGAATAAATACAAAAGACAGAAATCAAAGTAGCAAAGCGCTCATCTGACGTTGCAAAGAACTTTCAGTAATGCCAACAGTGACCACTGCCGGAAACATTGCAGCCGGCACTCCATTGCTTGGAAAAATACTAATAGAAAGTCATGCGAAAATGCAGTTAGAAATCCCCTTGAAGGAAACGAGAAAGAGAAATCGAACAATTCGGACAACAGTTTTAACCAGTGGACACTATTTCCGATGTGGGACATTGATTTCTATACAGTTGCTTTTACTCTCCAGGCAACCGTCTATTTTTCTTCAGTTGACTCATTACTTCCGATGTAGGAACCAGTTTTTAACCGGGGAAAGCCTCACTCACCCGAAGCACATTATTTTTCATTCGGTGGAGACTTCACTTCTGAAAGGAAGCAATGGTTTTATACCGGGAAAACTTCATTGTCGTACTCTGTCAGTGATTTGTGCCCAGTTTTAGAATTATTTCCCGAAATGTGCACACTTTTTTTCATCAAGAGAAGAAATCAGTCATAAGGTGAGTTCTTGGTTTTTATACACTGGTTGACTTCGAGGAATCATCCCCCTCGTCAAAAGAAAAGCGTTTTTCTGGAGATTGATCTTAGATTCATCTCAGGCTTAAGATATTTAACCTGCTGATATATTCTTCGCTGGGGATTAAAAAAATTGACCATAGTACAGCCTTGCTGATCATAGCGATACACTATATAAATATATATATATATATATATATATATATATATATATATATATATATATATATATATATATATATATATATATATATATATATTCTAAGCCATCCCGTACCTCCTAGATAACCTTACAGTATTTGTCGGATTATTTTAGTTAAATCATAGTTGAAAATGTCAATTGCATTTCTGAACAATATCGGTCGGCAGACATTACAGATCATTCCAGTTGTAATATAATCTTCACAAGAACTTTTTTTCTTCCTTCGAAGTTAGAACTAAACAGCATGGCTATCATTTTGCTGACAGTACATATGTTTGTTAAATCTTTATGAAAAATAAAAAAAATACATACATTCTTTGCCTTTTCATCTCATTTCTTCTTTTACTTTCTCCTGCGATAAAAGTTAAATGCGATTGGATCGTCTTATCGTTTTCCTTTTGATAAAAGATAGAAATTAATCCGGACATTTAAATTCAGAAAAAGACCAATGTTACAATCGGCTACAAAATTTACATCCATTTTTTGGTTAAAACGACAATTTAACGAAGGCACTTAGTCGTTCGAAAAAATCAAGAGACTGCGTGAGACACTTGTGCATACCTGCATTGATCTCTTTCGCACTTGTCCATAAAGCTAAATCCCTCTGATTGATACCTGCAGTTTGCAGATACACTTTCCCTGATGCTATATCAATATGCGTTACGGATTATCATCTAGTGGGAAAAATGAGTTCTTGCTCATCTATGAAAACCCTTTATTTGTCATTTATAAGAGTGGTTTACCCAGGTGACTGGCTGCTTCGAGGGTGTTAAATCATCCGATATGATTTATGTTTCGCATACACATTTATCAGTGTCTCAGTTAAAGAGATTCAAATTGCAATAATATGCTTTTACTCGTTGATGCAGCTGTTGCCCGGTAATTGCATACAAATTGCGCTGTAATAATGTCTGTGTGTGCTATGTGTGTATGTAGAATAGTATATATATATATATATATATATATATATATATATATATATATATATATATATATATACATGTATATATATATATATATATATATATATATATATATATATATATATTCATATATATATATATATTTATTTATATATAAATATATATATATATATATATATATATATATATATATATATATATATTTATATATATATATATATATATATATATATATATATATATATAATATATACTTCTGTACATATATATAATCATTTACAGTATATATATACACACACATATATATATATATATATATATATATATATATATATATATATATATATATATATATATATATGTATATATATAAGTATATATATGCATACACATACACACACATACACACACACACACATATATATATATATATATATATAAATATATATATATATATATATATATATATATATATATATTTATATCTATATATGTGTGTGTATGTGTATATATATGCATATATATATTTATATATACACACACATATATATATATATATATATATATATATATATATATATATATATATGTATATACAGTATATATATATATATATATATATATATATATATATATATATATATATATATATATATATGTATGTATATATATGTAATATATGTATATATATACATATATGTATATATAAGTATATATATGCATATATATACACATACACACACACACACACACATATATATATATATATATATATATATATATATATATATATATATATATATATATATATAAGTAAGCCTATATAATAAAAGACAGTTATCTAATTTTGTATCAATTCAGAAGCAAAGGTTCGATTCCTAATTCGGGTTGAGACAGGCACTTATCAAATATAAATTCCCCTTTGGAAATATCATTCCCGAATTAGATGAAGGTCGACATGAACAACACACTTGACTTAATTTTTAAAGTATGAAAGTAGCGGCTTTTAGCACTATCAACTTTCTTTTTCCTTTCTATTCTGTAACACCTCTTCACTTTTTATATAGATGAATAAGTTAAAAAATATCTTCATTAATCATAGTTTAGTAGTCTCCATTATTAACCTCTTCCTTATAATTTAATAAATTCTTCATAGTATCCATTAAATTACTTAATATAAGGATAATCTTTAAATAACCTCTTTTTTCTTTGTGCCATCAAGTACAGTATATAAATATAAAGGCCCAAATGAAGTTAACGATTGGATTCTTTTCTCATACTCTACAAGTTTCTTTTGTCATTGTTATCACAACTATGCTAAAAATTACCCATTATTTACTCCTCTTGCGGAAACTTTTAAGATCTTTCCTCATTTTTTACAGTTTTATTAATTATTGCCCTCTTTCACTAATATTCTGTATACCTACATACGCATAACTTAGTCGCTCCCTAACATTTCTCATCAGCTAAACCAGATAGCTAGCAGCTATACTCTAGTCATGTAAGTTTGACACCCATATTTGCCCAAACCTTGGCCAACTCACATCTCTATATTATTTCAGTCTTTACTTTAAACATGGGAACAAACAAGTACCGTTCCATTTCATATATACTTAGTACCTTCCGAAAATATTCAAATTGTGCTGTAAGCTTTCCGTAGGCCATTTTTTACCACGCAATTAACCTTCCCCCTCCCCCCACCTCTCTCTCTCTCTCTCTCTCTCTCTCTCTCTCTCTCTCTCTCTCTCTCTCTCTCTCTCTCTCTCTCTCTCTCTCTCTCTCTCTATCTGTTATTAATATTGACAAATTCCCATCTTTCAATCAGGACAGAGTTATTGTCCGAAGTCACACATGGTTTTCTATACTAACTATCTTTGAAGTCTGTTTTGAACATGGAAAATATTACCTTGTAAATTTCCTATTACAGTCATCGTTTTATGCTGTATAACCCCCACGGTCTTTTGTATGATTTATCTCTTAATATAAAATAGCATAGGTAATGTTTACACTGCTTTTGAACCTTTCCTACTTTTTCTCACTATTTCAAGAACATTTTCTAGTCCTACCAATTCCCGTTAGCCCTGTGTATTTATACCTTTTAATTGATCTTCAACAGTAAATTATATGTTGATTTTCATGTTTTCATTGAAATAGTAATCTCTAGGATAATATTCTTTTACATATATAATGCAATCTACAATCACCAATCTTTCATATATTCAACCCATTAACATCAGTTTAAATTCTTTTCTTGCAGCCTATCTTCAATTGAATTCTGATCTTTGAGCTTTATTTGCCGAATAAGTTTTCCTCTTCATTTGTTCCCCTTCAAAACTCTTTTATAAAGCTCTTGTTCAAACTCCCTATACAAACGTTCCAGTAAGTTCGTTATTTTTGTTCTTACTTTCCCTCGTCTTCAAGATTCTTCAATTCATGTTTTCAAATGATTCATCTTTTGTTAATTTTTTACCTGTTGTTCCCCTAACCCCCATTACACTTACTTAGTTCCTCCTGAAAGCACTTCCAACTGCCCAACTGATCGAAATTTTCTGTCTTTCAAGGCCTTTGCCAACGGCTACAATTTTTTTTTTATTAATACACTTCTCAATGCCCTCCTATCACATGCTGCCTTCATTTCATTATTATCAAACTCATAAATTTCATCTAGAGAAAATCCATGCCCATTTCAAGAACATCTTCGTTTAATTTAACCTAAGGTCCATTTTTATCTTACCTTTATTTATAATTTTCTAATTATCATCTTCAATTATATGTTCGTGCGTTGGACGTGGAAAAGAGCTCTCCTCTCCCATATTTGCTGCAAACTATTTTCCATAAATGATATCTGGTATCGGTTGTCATCCATGATCCTTTTCCAAGATTTTCTGCCATGTTTCTGGTCATTGACTATTACTTTTATGTTACTTATATATTTTCTACTTTATCACTTACTTTTTCCTTCACTATCACGTGTCCCAATCGTCTCTGTCCTTGAGATTTCAATGCCATGGATATTATCATTATTATTGTAATTATTACTAGCTAAGCTACAACCTTAGTTGAAAAAGCAAGATGCTATAAGCCCTAAAGGTTCCAACAGGGAAAATAACCCAGTGAGGAAAGGAAATAAGGAAATAAATAAATAATATGAGATATAACAAGTGAGCAAGTCCTGAACGCGGACATGGTCCTCGTAGAGGACATACCTCCGCCAAGGTGACCTAGAGCGCCATATGTCCTAGAATCATGAATTGATGTGACTTCGACCTTCACATGACCTTGACCTTCACGTGACCTTCAAGTGACCTTGACCTTCACGTGACCTTGACCTTCACATGACCTTGGCTTCAAGTGACCTTGATCTTCAAATGTACTTGACCTTCAGGTGACCTTGACCTTCAGGTGACCTTGACCTTCACGTGACCTTGACCTTCACGTGACCTTGACCTTCAAGTGACCTGCTTGACTTTTGACCTTCAAGTGATCTTTGTTCATTTGCCACTGATACTTAATATGACATTGATATAATGCACCAATATGACCTTGACCTTTGACCTTTATAAATTTGAACATCACCCATGGGTTGCGCCTGGACTAGGACTTCCCTGTTGGCTTATGCAAAAGTCAGTGCTTTATTTCTGTCTCTTGATATGGCCACTTATGTCATAGTGACACCAGTGACCCCTGTGACCTTGACCTTGGGGTGACCTTGACCAAAATTTAATCAGTTCTTCCATACACATTGGGGAACTACTTGGCCAAGTTTGAAGTGATTCCGTGTAGAAATGTGGCCTCTACGTTGTCCACAGACAGACAGACAAACAAACAAACAAACAAACCGAACCGAAAACATAACCTCCTGGCGGAGGTAATTAACAATTAAAACAAAATATTTTAAAAATAGTAACAACATCATTAAAACAGATATTTCATATATAAATTATCTAAAATCCCATTTGTTTGAAGTCACTTTCATTTACATTTCAATTTCTTGTGCCTCTGCAGCACATTGTGTTAGCTATTACCCATATATAAAAGTTGCATTTCTTGACAAGAGATATACTGTTATTAATAGAAAACTAGTAATCTCATCACTTCCTCCATGCTATTGATGATCCATTTCTTACTGAACTCGGAAGATTTTAATTCATAGTGCATTACGTCTTAAAGATAGCATAAAGGCTATATCACTTCTAAAGTCTATCTATTTACCCCACCTTGATACTGCAATTCCTTTTCCTCCCAACTCATTTTCCTGAAGGTATGAAACAGCATGGATAATTCATGTTGATTTCAGCTGTTTTCTCTCTATTCCTCTAATCCTTTTCTTAACACTTTTTGATAACCTTTTCGTTTGATTACCACTGGCATAGAGCAACACATACAATTATCAAATTTATATATATATATATATATATATATATATATATATATAT
This sequence comes from Palaemon carinicauda, assembly GCF_036898095.1. Taxonomy (NCBI): domain Eukaryota; kingdom Metazoa; phylum Arthropoda; class Malacostraca; order Decapoda; family Palaemonidae; genus Palaemon; species Palaemon carinicauda. Next base: position 139,829,180 of record NC_090725.1, read on the forward strand.
ATATATATATATATATATATATATATATATATATATATATATATATATATATATATATATATATATTTATATTTTTTTTTCTCAAAGCAGGCTCTAAACTGCAAATTTTTTGTTCAGTAATCCCATTTATCTACATTTTCCGACACTATAGTGTATCCCATTTTCAGTTGCATATTATCAGTGTATTCCATTCCCCGATCTTCTGCACTGGCCCCTTTCTTTTTTCATGTCATGCATTCTAGTTCACTTAGAAGTAAGTGGTTTCAAAGCTACTTTTAGCAAAGCAGTATTTGATAAGTAGTTTTTTGAAAAAGCAGTTACAGAAGTTAGAGGTGTTCAGATGAATCTCAGAAAGATTGGAAGATTGAGTGACGAAAATTTAACAATTATAATGAAATGGATGAATCATGGAAAGGCACTAAGAGTGTGAGATAAAAAAATATATTGTTGTAATACGAGGACTAATTTGTGATTGATTGGTTAATCAAGGATAGTAGGGCGTGCTTGTATAGATGCAAAGTTCAAAAGAAAGAGATCATAGAAATTGTTGCTCCCTTTTGAAAGGTAAAAGTGATAGAATTTGCTTTGGAAATTCTAGGGACAAACCACGGGTTAGTAGGCTCAGGAAGGTAGTGTATATAGTATATGTTTTAATAAGAAAGTAACACTAATGACAGAAAGATTGTTAGGTATACAAGCAGTCAGGTTTAGACAAGCAAGTTGTGTGGATCAATAGTTTTTTTTTTTTTTTATATAAAAAAATGTGTATGAAAAGTTTAGAAGTAAAGGAGAAACCAATGCAGGTCATCATATCTTGTCGCTCTAGGACTTGATCAAATGCTTGGCCGCTACATTGGTGTTCAAGAGGTCTTGATCTGTAAAGGTTGGTCCCAGTTCACATTCACAAGGATGTGTTGCATTGTTTGCATTGAATAGCCGTACTGGCACTCACTAGTGGATGAGAGTCCAAATTTATGTGTTGCTGTCAGTCTTACCCGGTCCGGTTCTTGCTCTATTTAATGTTACCCAGTCTTTTCTTGAGAGAGTTGTTCCACTTGGAAGGTGTGTATTTGGGCTCTGGATGGCAGCAATTGTTGGGTAGTGGTCCCATTCTCTCAACTTTTCGACCCTATGTTGAGGTGACTGCTCAGACTCTACACTGTAAATAACAATAAAGCTCTTTCTGGACTCCAGTCTTCTTGCTGAGGCCCTATGACCGGAGAAAGTGATTAAAATTTTTTTTTAAGAAAAAAAGAATTGTATTCTTCAATAAAATGGGATACTTGATAGTATTGTGCCGAAATGGTATTAGAAAAGGGTGTTTATTATTCTTATTTCTTTGAACCAATACAGTGCAAAGTACTTGGATAAATGAAGTTATTGTGAAATGAGTTTGGAAAGGCCGATGTTCACAAATGTTACAGAATTAAACGTAGGATACTCGTAGATTCTGAAGTGCTGAGGATTATAAGGGCATTTAAAATCGGAATTTTGGAGTAAATAAGATTTAAACGTAAGTCAGAAAAATAGAAGGGAATACCCGATACAGTTGTTCAGGACGAAAGGAGTGTCATGGAAGGTAGTTGTGCCGATGCAAAAGATTTAGGAAAGAAAAACAGTTTTAGTTTATTCCTAAGTTGGTATACAGTATATGAGGAAACTGTCGAGTCGTCTTTCCTTTATATAAGTGAAGTGTGAATGTTAAGTGTGAATGAAAGTGTATAAGCTGAAGCTATCGAGCTGAAGTGTTTTTGGCATATACTTGGAGTAATGAGGAATGGAATTGCGAGAAACTGGGAAATATGAATTAGTAACAATTTTCTAAAGTAGTTGGAATGCTGGATCACAGCTTGTTATAATGCTTTAGTCTTTCAGAGTAATGAAAAGTGTTCAAATGTAAATCATTGAAAGAAAAATCGATAAAATACTAAATAGATGACTTGCAAGAGGTAGTGGAATAGACGTGAAGGAATTCACTGTAATCAGCACCCTACGACCCTTCTTTGTGGGGGCAGAGGTAGTTATTGCGAAAGATATCAGCATAACAGGCTCATTCTTCATTCTTGTGAAGGATTGAGAACCCCATAACAACTGGAAATAGACTTTAAACAACGGACTAGATTTTACAGACTTTCACTTTGTTATGTAATAAATTGAAAATAGTATTACTTGTTGTTCTATCAGGTGAGAAACTCGCCAAACTACTGATGGCATGGTGATAGCAGATCCTTACTACACAATCTTTTTGAAATTATGATTTAGAATATATATGCCAGCAATAGACTTTGCCAAATAAGTCATCCAGAGAGATATACGTTAATTCAAAGTTCACGGTGTGTATCCCTGTCGAATCACCACGGTAGATGACTAATGAGTTAGCAACACGTTGCTATCTATGAAGACTATGTATTACTAACAGTAGAGTATACGATTGGCATTGTTTCGATTCAGAGGCATAGGTTCGAGTCATTGCTCAACCAGAAGCATTCATTAGAAAAGAATCTTTAGTGCATATAAATTAAAAAGATTGAATTCGACATCAGACCAATAAAGTCACGTGTGTTAGGGACACATAGTCATATATATATACGAGTATATATATATATATATATATATATATATATATATATATATATATATATATATATATATATATATATATGTACATACACACACACACACACACACGCACGCATATATATATATACATACATACACATATATATATATATATATATATATATATATATGTATATATATATATATATATATATATATATATATATATATATATATATATATATATATATATATATATATATGTGTGTACATATATATATATATATATATATATATATACGACAACCACTGCTGCTGTTTCTAATCTGCTGAAAGACAAAGGCCTCAGGCATGTCCTTATTCATGTCCAGGTTCTGGCTATTTCATCACCACGCTGGCCATTGCGAATTGGTGATGGCGTATATATATATATATATATATATATATATATATATATATATATGTATATCAGGAAGTGAGATTAAAAAAAGAAGAGTGGTAAATTAAATAATGATAAAGTTGAATTAATGATTAGGAATATGTAAACCATTTGTGGTTGAAAAAATAATAGCATTAAAAAGTAACAGTAAAGAAAAAGGCGGAATGCAATTTCACTGCAGTTTCAATTGAATTCATAAGCTTCGTATAAAGATCTGTCTGGTGAAGAGCAGCAAACTTTACATTACAGAGGAGAAATAAAGTTTTCTTCGATACATTCCTAAACTTAGTTTGTAGCTTATCTTCCTCAATCTAATAGAAAAGTGCGACTAGACTATCACCTCATCTAATCATTATTCCATCGCCCAGGATTATTCTTAAAGGTCATTCTTCTGGTTATCCAACTTAAAGGTCCACAGACAGCACTCACTGAAGCCCTTCACTCACCCCCCACGGCCAAATAGCATTTAACGAGAAAGTGAATATTTAACGATGACCAAACATTGTCAGCTCCTGTTATTACTTCCTGTCAGTCACGCCGTCAGCTCATTCGAGTGCTAGACGCCAAACTGACTTATTGTAGGTCTCATACCTAATATAGCCTTTCCCATTAAACTTCGTACTCTGTTACCTCTTAAATTCCTCGCTCTCTTGATTAAATGTTACAGGGGTTGCTCTGTGTTATAAAAAAAAAAACACTGAAGGTCTGGGTTACTTAACCAAATGTTTTCAGCAAACACACACGTACTCTCTCTCTCTCTCTCTCTCTCTCTCTCTCTCTCTCTCTCTCTCTCTCTCTCTCTCTCTCTCTCTCTCTCTCTCTCTAGTGATAACATGAGAACGGGAGAGGATTTTGAAAGTCATATTTCATGACTACAATCTGCAATATTTCTTTTTACCATTCAACGGTGAAAGCTAAGTGAATGAATGTACAAAAGTCACCAGCGTTTACAACTCGTATGAGTAAACCCAATTCGGCTTCCACGGCAATCAGTAAGTGATTCATTGTCTAAGTTAATAGAGATGCAGAATAATATGTGGAAATTTATATCCCTCAAATGCAAAAAGTAAATCGAACCTCTTCCAGAAATTTTAGGAATAGATATTTTTCTAAGTTTATTATTATTATTATTATTATTATTATTATTATTATTATTATTATTATTATTATTATTATTATTATTATTAGCTAAACTAAAAGCTTGGTTAGAAAAAGATCTCCAACAGGGAAAAGTAGCCAAGTGAAGGAAGGAAATAAGGAAATAGATAAACTACAAGAGAAGTGATGAATAATTAGAATATTTTGAAATAGATCTTTCATATATAAACTATAAAATGAGACAGTTGTCACCTTGTTCAACATAAAAACATTCGCTGCAAGTTTGAACTTCTGAAGGTTCACTGATTCAACTACCTGATAAGGAAGATCATTCCACAAACTGGTCATAGCAGGAATATAACTCAAGGAATACCGTGCAGTATTGAGCCTTATGATGGAGAAGGGAACATGTATAAAAAACTAACTGAACGACAGTGCCAGAGATTAATATCTAGATCGAGAATAAGAACATTAATAGATCATATGTTCCTGTCCAACAAATTAAGACTAAATTCAGCAGCTGAAGACCAGACAAGAGAAAAATACTCGAAAAAGGTATAATGAAAGAATTAAAACGCTTCTTTACAATAGATTTATCACTTTCTTAATAAGCCAGTTTTTGTGCAATAAAAGAAGAGACAGACCGAGTGCATTTATCAAAAGTAAATTTTCTATCAAGAATAACACCTATGAGAAACGTTATCAGTGCTGAAATCCGAATGTTGAGGAGCCACTGTCCTTGACTCAGAATCATACTTTGAGTTTTGTCAAGGCTCAACTTTATGCCCCCTAATATGCACCATGCGTTAATTTTAGCTAGATCTTTATGAAAAGATTCACCAACCCCAGATCTGCATTCATTAGATCGTATTGATGCAAAGAAAGTAGTATCAGCTGCATATGGAATGAGCTTATTATCTATGTGAAACTGTATGTCATATGTATATACTGTTATGAAAAGAATTGCTCCAGGAGCACTACCCTAGGTACACCAGAAATCACATTCTTACAGTCACTACCGTGCCTATCAATGGCAACTCTTTCGATATATTACTTAAAAAAATCAATAATAAAGCTAAGAAAAGACCCACCCACTTTCTGTTGTTTGATTTTGAGAACACGGGCCTTATGATTAACAAGGTTAAAGGCAGCATTAAAATTAAGGCCGATCATATAACTTCCTGACCACAATCAATGGATTTCTGTACAACGTTAGGGATTTTCAGGAGAGCATCGCAAGCTCTAAGGCCTTTATGAAAGCCAATTTGAAAACTAGGGAACAGGTGATTACTTTCAGCAAACCTATTTGGACATTTTGCCAAAAGTGTTCAAAAGCTTTAGATAAAATGGGAGTTATGGAAATTGGGCGGTAAACACACATTATGGAGAAACATTACTAATTCTCCAACCAGTTCTAAAAAAACCTCTTCTTGCTAACTTGCAGAAAGTAACAGATAACTTAGGAGCTAAGAAATCTGCAATCTGTATAAAAAACAAAGTAAAAATACCATTTGGGTCTGCACATCCATAAGCATCAAAGTCCATCTAGAGAGCTTCATTTTCACGAGACCGAAAAGCTAAACTAGTTTGTTTAGCCTTAGGAAAACAGGAATGAGGAAAATCAAGTTTCTCATTACTCTGCTTACTGTCAAACACATGAGCCAAAAGGCTTGCATTTTCCTTTGGACAGTGAGTGACAGAGCCATCTGGTTTAAGTAAAGAAGGAACTGTTATGTCTACAACAAAGAGGGCAGATTTAAGGGTAGCCCACCACTTATCTTCCTGGATTGTACCAGAAATGGTTTCTTTTATGGTTAAATTGTATTCCTTTTCAGTTGAAGAATACACTCTCTCAGAGAAAACTCTTAGCTGAGTGTAGTTAGTTATTCCAAGTTAAATATGATCTGTTACCCTTCCAAAGATGATGGGTCTCCTGTTTCACCAAGTGCGCATGCGCACAATCATCATTAAACCAGGGTATATCTTTCACTCTGTACTTTAGCACACGAAGAGGGACACGTCTATCAATTATGTTGACCAGCTTCTCATTCAAAATAGCACCAGGCTTAACACTATCATACAATTGTGACCTATTCGAGTTCAAAAGATTACTCAAAACGCCATTCCAGTGTGCTTGAGATTTCATACAAATCTTACGACACATCATGGACAGGCATCTCAATCCTCACCACTAAAAATATTTTGGCATGATCAGATGTCCCAACTGGAGAACCAACCAAGTTAGTATATACTAGGTACAAGCAGTTGCCAGACCTATGAGTAGCTTCACTTATGCTTTGCTCACAGCATGATTCAGAGACAAAGTCCAAAGCTTTAAACCCATGGCAATCAGTATGAGAAATATAATGTAACGACTCCCTATGGTGAGCATTGAAATCACCAACAAAAACAAAAGAAGTCTTTCTATCATCATCTTGTATCTTGACCATGCTGGTAGGAAGTCAATCAAAGATAGAATCATCCATGCCTGGATTTCTGTAGATTGAACACAAATATAAGTTGTTATGTCTGTCGCAAACTTTTATTACCTGAATCTCATGACATCCACATTCATAGTAGCAGGAATTATGAAGAACAGAGTACTCACTCCTAAGATACACGACATTACTCAAAGAATTGCATACAGTTTCAAAATTATTGGTTTCTTAAAACCAGTAAAAAGAAACTAAGAAGAGTGCCTCATTTAAGGATATAATGTTTCTGAGCATAAAAGAATGTCATACTGTCTGGACGCAACTGTAACATCTTGGGTATTGGGATGCGGTCCACGAATATTCCAATACAGTAGACGGCACTGGCGAAATCTAGGACGTACTGGTCTTGGATTTCGCTCAATGTCTCCAGATAGGATAAGGATTAAAAGCATTGAGGAGATTTATCATACTTAAAAGTTAACTAAACAATGATAACAAAAACAATATGTACCGAAATATATCTAAAGTGTCAGATACAACCCATAGAACAAAGATAAAACGTCTAATAAAATTGATCAACATGGCAAGGCAAAGGTAAGTACCCTTCAGAATAACCACTTCAACTGAAGGGAGGGCATTAAGAATGGTTTTGAAAATAAATACTTGTGACTAAGATAAAGAAACAGATAAGGAAAAGACAACCTTTTGATAAACCACCAAGCATCCATGGCCCTTCTGTTAAGCCTGCTCATTAAAAAACAAGAGGAAGAGTAATAATCAGAATAGTGTACCCAAGTGGACACTCAAGTAAGAGAACTCTACCCAAAGACTGTGAATAATTACAGTGCATTAGTTAACTCCATGAGTTAAAACACTTCATACTAGATTGATCTCCAAAAACCTTAAAAGATTTTCTCAATAAGCCATTTTTATGCAACCTAAGACGAGACAGACCAAATGTGTTTCTCAAAAGTAAATTTTCTATCAAGAATCACAACTAACCTTTTAAAAGATTTATAGAAAGTTAAAGACAAATTATCAATACTAAGATTTGGATGTTAAGGAACAACTGTCTTCGACCTATTTACAATCATACTTTGAGTTTCGTTAGGGTCCAACTTCATGCCCCATAATTTGCATCTTACACTAAACTTTAGCTAGATCTCTATTAAGGGATTCAGCAACCCTAGATCTACATTCAGGATATAGAATTGATGCCAAAAAGAGTAGCATCATCTGCATATGCAACGACCTTATTTTATAGGCCAAATCATGTCATATGTATATAGTATGAAAATTTATTGAGCCAAGAACACTACCCTGGGAACACCAGATGCCTCATTTCTATACTCACTATGGAGCTCATGAACAACAACTTTTTGCGATCTATTACTTTATTAGATGGAAAGTAGTATAATAGAGAAAAAACAAAGCTTGACCATTCGTTTCTTTCCTTTATCTTCTATTTAGTATGAGGTACAAGACTTATACGTTAACAAGAAAATAAGCATGGGAGTATAAAAGTAAAAGAGACTTCTTAAATTCTTCAGATTGTCGTAGAAATGATTGCAAGGAATGGGAAGATTCACATGGATCTATAAAAATAAGTTCAAATTTTTATGCTGGAACAACATAACTTGAACTTATGCTTAAGTCCTTTCTCTTTTCTTCAATCTTTATCTGTTTCTACGCCCAGTTTTCTTCACATATTCTGTGCGTTTATTTTCAGTTTTCAACATATAAGGAAGATCACTGAAGTAAAGAGGTCAATGGAAAACGGCCTTTCTATAACCATGTATCACAGATAAAGACAAAATTAATCTGCAGTAAAAATAAAAAATGAAATGTTCTGACCTCTCTTTGGTCATTGAACATCAAAACCTTGTGAACACATATTTGATAAAAAAGTAAAACATAAAACCTATGAAATAATACATTTTAATATATTTGCTTATAAGGATAAATATAGAACACGGTATTTCTTAATTCGCTTTTCATGAGTTGTATTTGAATATCGTGAAGTAAACTTAATTACCAATACTTTTCCTCACATCTATTTGAAAATTGAAAGAGATGATGATAATAGGAAGCCCCTCACTCATAATTATCAAGTAACATTTTCTATCCTTATTGCTATGAATAACACAGGGTTACAATCCTTGCTATATTTTGAATATATCTATAATTTTTCTAGATCTAAATGGAAAACTGTAACTAATTATCACAGTATTCATTAGAGTTGACGATTATCCTTCACCCTTCTACCTTTCCATACACGTAAAACTGTCCATTGCTGTTTTGGTACGGATATGGGTC
>NC_090725.1:139848026-139850526 GCF_036898095.1 Palaemon carinicauda
AGTGAAATAATGTTCATACACACACACACATACACACACACACACACACACACACACATATATGTATATATATATATATATATATATATATATATATATAAAGAGAGAGAGAGAGAGAGAGAGAGAGAGAGAGAGAGAGAGAGAGAGAGAGAGAGATATGGATATATACATGATGTACATAGATTTTTCATTCTACAAATATTCTTTATTCAGACAGCCTTTTATCAGTAAGATTCCAGAAGTCCAAATAGAACGTTCATAGTTAAGTATAGTTCCCCAATTGTCCACTGCTCATTTTACGACGTTTTTTCTTTCTCCAGAAAGGGAAATATAAATTTTTGTTTTATAAAAAGTGTATTAAAGCATAATTCGACTATACAAGGGAACGCTCCGTCGATTATAATGATTTTCCTTTAATTTCCAAGAGCTGACAAGACGTAGGCCAAAAGTAACATTCTGAAACTGCCATCCGTTTAGCGAAGGAAGTATATGGTGAAAGATATATATATATATATATATATATATATATATATATATATATATAAATATATATATATATATATATATATATATATATATATATATATATATATATATATACAGTATATGTATATATATATATATATATATATATATATATATATATACAACAAATGCGGCCAATTTCAAGTCCACTACAGGAAAAATGGCTCAGACATGCCTTTGTTTATGTCAGGGGTTTGGCCAGTTTTCATCATCAGTGGGGATTGGTAATGGTGACTTTTGTCTGATCACTCACAGCAAACCAATCTAGTATGGGTGTCCCTGACTAGTAGAGGTTTACTAATCATGGAGATACACAAACCCTTCCACAACGTTAAGACGTCAAGGAACCCCACTCATAAAAGAGTGTATATATATGTATGTATATATATATATATATATATATATATATATATATATATATATATATATATGTATGTATGTATATACAGTATATATATATATATATATATATATATAGAGAGAGAGAGAGAGAGAGAGAGAGAGAGAGAGAGAGAGAGAGAGAGAGAGAGAGAGAGAGAGAGAGAGAGAGTATAAAACCCACAACTAAAAATATATGGCAAAGTTTTATTTGTTTGACGTAAATATACAGCAAAGGAAAAATAATCTCTGTGGTTTACCCTAATTACCAAAAAAAGGTTTCAGACTGTCATATGCACATGATCTAACTACTTGCAAGATAAAAATTACAAGTCATGCAGTACACAGATTCTCCATTAAGATGTTTACATTCTCTCATTACCATATACTTAAGAACATGACGTTTCTATTTTGTTACATCTTCTAGGGTTCAGTGATTCTTGATCTAACTAGCTTTTGTTTGCTGAGGATTTAACTCGTTTACCTCGTTTGACGGAGTTTTAAGTATTCAAGCTATTTTGCCTTGTATTTGAGATTATCTTATCATATCAGTAGAACAAATCTTTTTATGCAGGCATTGGATGCTTCTACTTTTTTGTAGTAATTCAATTTCATTAAGGTAGGGCATGTTCAGGCTTCTACGAGTTTTGATTAGATAATGGATTCTACTGATAGTTGAATATTATAAGGGGAAGTTACTGAAATATAATCGATATTAAAAAATTAACTAAAATGGTAATGTTAGCAAGCATGAGAAAGCTTGTTTTTCGTTTGTTCTACTTCGAGGTCTATTGTTTTTGTTAGTTAAAGATGAAGGACCTGCCTTTAAAATATATCTTTTAGAATTTTTTTTTTCAATTTTCACTGGATATCATGTTTCAATCTAAATTGTTCATAACCTAAAGGTATTATCTCCTATAATTTTAATTAGGAAATATGTTTTTGTCATTACTAAGTTCCTCGTTCTCTCTTCAACTTGTTAATTATGTGAGTGTTTCAAATCTAATTGGCAGTCTCCACGGTCAAGAATATGTATTTTCATTATGTAAGGATTTTTATATTTCATGTCATATTGTATAAGTTATTCCACACTTTTCCCTCATCACTGCAAACTCTATCGTCTTTCCTGGGATATTAAACTATGGATTCCTTTTTTCTTACGTTCTTCCAGGTAGCACGTTGAAATCGCTAGTATATTTAAAATTTACTCGGGTCTCCTTCAGGTGTTTCTTTGGAACAAGAGTCCGTGCTGGTAAAAGACCAGCTTAATCAAACAACAATAGCAACTAAGGTTTAGCGCATTCTCTTTGTATTTGGAAACTTCTTATTGTATTGGATGGTCTTCCATAATCCCACCTGAATCTTCGTCAAAACGAAGACTTTGAAGACTTGCAAGATTGAAAGTGAAATGGCGTTAGAACGGATTTGCTTTGAACCTTCCAGCCATAAAAAGAACTGCACAGAATTTTCAGCGGATGAATATTTGCTGGAGAGATGCAACGTGCAACAATTCTCTTCTGTATAAAGTCGTCTTTGTTTTGCATCATTAGATCATTACATTAGTTTTTAAATGCCATATATATATATATATATATAT
>NC_090725.1:139860526-139863026 GCF_036898095.1 Palaemon carinicauda
GAAAAAAGGAAGATTACTGATATTTGATGAGATTACATGCGAACAAATCCAGTATGATGGCAATAAAGTAACTGTGTGGCCAGGGTTAAGAATGTTATGTTTGGCAAAAGGAATGGGAGAGAGGTAGAAGTCATAAGGGCAACTGCAAGAGTTACAGGGATAGAGTATTGCTTAATGTCCTACGATGGTAAGATTTTGATTTGAGAAGTAAGACAGCTGACAGGAAATGAAATGGAAAGAGAAATGGGAGCATAGAAAAGAAAGACGTGACCTGATTATGAAACCGCTATATGAGAGGCATATAAAAAGCACTATAGGCAAGTGGAGGGTGTTACGAATATATGGTGTAAACCATTGACTTTTTAGAGATATTAAAAGTATATATGGTGTATGTGAAGTGTTTAGGAGCAGGAAAGTGAATGAGTTGGCATGAGAGTAAGTTACGGGTCCTTGTCTTTTAACCCTCTTCATAAATGTAATGAAGCGAAAGGTCAAGGTAAATATAGTGGATGTTGGAAAAAATTTGTTGGATAAGAAAATTACTTGTGAATGGTATAAGGAATAAGAAAAATTCTCATGAATGGCAAGTGGAATAAGAAGATTACTTTTTCATAATATGTGAAATGGTTGATGTTTGCAGATGAAACTGTTCTAATTGTGGACTGTGAATCGAAATTGGAGATACTGTTAAATGAATATTGGAATATCTTTTAGGGGAGAAAGTTCGTTGGAAATATATGCTAAAATACTTAACGAGAGTATATGGAAACCAGGAAGATGGTGTATTAGATATTGGATTATTTTGTATAATTATTTTTAGGTAATTGTAACGGATAATGGCAAGATGAAGGAAAATATAAGCCAGAATAGAACCAAAGAAGGTACCAGCAGGTGAACCCAAGATGACTGGGAAACTTGAGTTATTTGTGAAAGCCAGCCTGAGCCTTTATGAAGGTATTGTTGGATCATCTTTTATAGATGAAAGGGGTGAAAGTGAAGTGCAGATGTTGAATGCAAACGAAAGAAAAAAGCTGAAGTTGTTGAAAATAACCATTCATAGTATGTGCTTTGTAAGAAGAATTTACCAGGCTGGGAAATGTCGAATACATAGGAAACAGGGTAAAGGGTTGTATAAGTTAGAGGATAGACAACAATAGATTAGGAAAAAGAGCGATTTTTTTCAAAATGTTCTATTGTAAGGAGAGGGGAAGGGCTCGAAAAGGTTGGATACATAGAATGACTGGTGTATTGGAAAGGAAAGATCCTGATATACAGGAAATGTGAAGAGTATGCAAGATAGTAGTGAATGTCACATTATAGGTAAAGGATATGGATGCACTGCGGATAATAATTCTGCATAAATATATGAAATACCTGTTTGGATGTTTTACTGCACACAGTGTTCATTCATGATTCAGGAGTTAAACAATGAATGTGGTTGTGACTTCTGTCGTTTCTCTCTGGAGTCATCCCTTGTTATAGTAACTAGTTTGATGGTAATTCACTCATCTATCTATATCTCTAAATATATATTCCTGATATACACGATCTCCAGTAGAAACTACATAACGTGGCGAAGTAATTTAAAGCAGTAAACGGTAAACAATTTTAGTGATGACTGTAATGTTTGGTCAGGGTTACATTATAGAATCATAGTAGCATCATCAGTAAAAAATGAAAAAGAAAAAAATATGTTTGAAACAACCTCTTTTTCCAAACATGTAAGATAACAACGTAAAGTAACAAAACACATACACTGGACCATAACTAAGCCTTAGTTTCTAGAGTCATTGATTTACAACAAATGTCGGAAAGATGGGCCAGATAATTTTATGACCCCAAATTATTCAATGAATAATAGGAAAGGATACGGTTTCAATGGCGACAGATGACCGATTCTTTATTTAGTGTCGAAGGACAAGAAGAATGTTTTTCTATTGTCCATTAAGATCAACCCAGTCCATTCCTTAGTCACCATTTCAAGTCCCAACACACAAACTCAAACACAAACCCGGTGAAAACATGGACTCTTCAATTCTTCAGTCGCCAGCAATATGTTTGCATATTTCTAATAGAAGTTTGCTTCAGAAGTAAATGACAGAGATGATAAGTTGCTTTTTGCATAGCCTATAATTCTTCTTCTTCTTCTTCTTCTTCTTCTTCTTCTTCTTTGTCTACATCTTTTCCCACTTCTATGTGGTGTCGATGTTGCTGGTCAGCTTTCTCCATCTAGCTCTGTCCCACACTTCATCACCGGTTAATCCTTTTGATCGAAGGTCATCCTTGATACAGTCCATCCACCATCACTTTGGTCTCCCACTCCTTCTCGTTCCCTGTACCTCCATTTCCATCACTCTCCTCCCATTATACTGTTCTTCTCTTCTCATGACATGACCATACCACCTCAGTCTACTTTCTTGGATCTTATCTGATAGTTTTCTAACTCTCGCGGTACCCTTAATTACCTCATTCCGTATCTTATCTCATATATATTGTCAAT
>NC_090725.1:139868026-139913026 GCF_036898095.1 Palaemon carinicauda
TACTGTCTTTGCATATAGTACGCAATCTTTGCTTTGCTGTCCTTTCAATGAGAAAATAATGAAAGGAACCCCTCTATATGTAAGAATATTGGCTTCTATCTGAGACTCATTCTAGATTTGTCGAAATCTATGCTGTCATTATCTTTGATTAAACAACAGACACTCCTTCACACAGTGCTCTGACAGACCAGTCCCCTTTCACATTTTATTCCTGTAGATGTTGACCTTGAAATTTTTTAACCCAAAAATAAGTTGTCTGGTCATTCTTCTACTTTTGTTAAATCAAACATAAATCTTTTCATCATAAAACTTATATTCTAGCTTTTTAAGACAGACTTGATAACATAACCTTCATAAATGATGAACCTATTAGCAACGCTAACTAGGTATTCTTGAGTTCATTTGGCACGATTACAGAAGACCGATTTCAAGTATTTCAAGCACTGCACCTGTCTTTCATTACGTACATTATTAAACATTACATTGTTGAAATATGTATGTGTGGACGTAGATGTACAAATAACAGTAAAAACCTGTCGAAGTGAACACGATTTCTTTTTCTCTTTTACTATTCAGGATCTTTAGTTGTCATGAAAATAAATTGAATCTGGAACAAGTAGGGTTCTTAATCGAGGGCCATTTTTCGAAGAGAATCTAAGTTATACGAAAGTCGATGTCTCTGCAGGATGAGGGGCACTACATCAGAATATAACTAGCTACATATTTCTTATGCACTGGGACCGAAGGCAGAGTATTGCAAAATATCAGCTAAGAATGCCAAAGTCGTTTCGACTAATGGAAAGTTTAATGAAATGACAAAGATTTTACCGGACTGGGCAAAATGGATTGAAAAATTTAGTAATAACACCCCAGAGTCGCACACATCGTCGTATGATAAAAGGGAAAGTAAATGAATCTTTAAGAATTACAATGGTAAAAGCATCGCTTCATTTATGAATAACAGAAAAAAAAGAAAGAAAAAAAAAAGCAACAGACCAACAACGTCCACTTCATTCGTTCCTGGATATTTCATACAGCAAAATGGAATATAGCAAAACATATAGTATTATAGAACGTCGAAGATCATACCTGGAGCCCAATGAGACACGCAGAGAATGTAAAGTAAGAGGAAGAGGCATGGCAGGGGGTTGGGGGGGGGGGGGGGAGGCTCGGCATCTCAGGGGAATGACCTTTTCAAGATATCCCGGCAAAGAGCTGGTCATATAAGCTGGTACAATAGGATGGACTTAAGCTTACGGGACATGTGGCGAACTGCTCAGGAAGGGGATTTCTATTCGTATTTTTGGCTTTCGGGGGTCGAACGGTAAGAGGAATAAGAGAAAAGCAGATAAACACGTTAAAAAGGAGTAACAAATAGGGAGACATTCTAGAGAAATAATAAAAAATAGGGAATATCAGCGATCGAGGAATAATTATATATATATATATATATATATATATATATATATATATATATATATATATATATACATATATATATATATATATATATATATATATATATATATATATATATATATATATATATATATATATATATATATATGAATACACATGGAAGATTTTTATTTCGTCAGAGACATTGAGAGAGAGAGAGAGAGAGAGAGAGAGAGAGAGAGAGAGAGAGAGAGAGAGAGAGAGAGAGAGAGAGAGAGAGAGAGATGTGTGTCGCAAGACTTAGTTTTTCGAATAATGTAACTTCTGGGTACCTTATAGATTAAAATATGAGTGAGCACCAAAAAGAAAAACGTACTATGCGAAGGCTGAAACAAAGTCTACATTGCATATTACTGAGATCGAGTTAAAATTAATAAGTTTTTTTACCATAATTTGCAAGACTCGTTTGATTTTCATAGATATTAATTTGTAATTTGATAGAAAAACAGGTCTCGTGACCCAAGAGATAATCCATCAAAGATATGTACAAATTGGTTACTCTGTGTCTTCAACTCAAATAAAGCAGTAGCAGTAGTTGTTATTATTATTATTATTATTATTATTATTATTATTATTATTATTATTATTATTATTATTAATATATTATTATTATTATTATTATTATTATTATTATTATTATTATTATTATTATTATTATCTAAGCTACAACCTCAGTTGGAAAAGCAAGATGCTTTTTCCCAAGGGCTCCAACAGGGAAAAGTAGCTCAGTGTGGAGAGGAAGCATGGAAATATACTACAAGAGAAATAATTAACAATTAAAATCGAATATGTTAAGAACAGTAACAAAATTAAAATAGACCTTTCACATATATATATATATATATATATATATATATATATATATATATATATATATATATATATATATATAAAGTTATAGGATCCCATAAGGAACGGCCATATAGGTTAATAGTGGATCTCTCTTTAGTTAAGGCTCTTTTACTTGATTACACAAATACGTTAGTTTGATATACTTTTTATATTTTCCTCATTGCTCACACACCTGACAACACTAAGCGCACTACGTTTTTCATACTCATCCATGCAACTACTGTAATTTTCCCAGGCTACTTAGCACACATCATAGGGTTATAAGAGGCAATTCATGGTAACCATCAATTCAAAAAGAAGGAAACTCGCAAATCACACCAATATTCTTCGGTTTTGGATAATGCCATATCCCCTGTACCATTGCAGTTTCCCTGTCTTATGTTAGAGTTCCCTCGCTTGAGACTCTAAGCTAGCCACTTCAACAGAAGGAAGGGAAATAACGATGGTTCATAAAGATGACGGTAGGGGAATATATAAAGAAAAACTAACCTATTCATAAGCCACCAGGCATCCTTAGCATTTATTTTCATCATGCCTGGCACAGCATCTAAAAATAAGGAAGAGCCAACTATGAGAAAAGTGGCCTTAAGTGTACCTGTATAGTCTTGGATTCTCAGTTACCAGTTCTTGCATCAATTTGTCACAGGATTATTTTTCCTTTATGCATTGTAAGTTGGGCCGGACCCAACAACGTCTTTCGAGTTCTCCGGTGTTCAAATCCCTTCTTACTTTGAAGTTCATAAAAAATTCTTATCTGCATCAGGACATCATGGTAGTCCTAAATGGCTTTAGCAAATTCAGGGTCATGTTTGTAGTCTGGTATGAGGTTTAACAAATCTAGGTTTGTCGTGTTCATTCAAAATCTTGGTCACAAGAGCTAGTTGTTGTATCTGTAAATGGACAGAGAATGGTCAATTCAGAGTTCATTCTGCTATTCATACTGTATGGTGGCATCAATATACACGGCGTCATAATGCAAGTCATTTTGTAAAGAACGTACTACGTAAGTACATCGGCATCATTTTCGATGCGTCTACGTACCGTGCCATCATATTGTAATTGAAAAATGGGACAGCAGGCTAATCAGCGACGTATTACGCCATACGATTACATACATACGTAAGTTAATCTTAATCTGCGCAAGTCAGTAATGTCATGATATATCATGGTGTCACGATCAACTTACAGTTGTTTGGTTTTCGGTCACAGGGGACGCGCCTATTTACGATGTTTGCCATATTTAGCCATTACAACATTCATGAACTTGAATTGCCGATGTATGATTCCGGTATTATTTCGACTTGAACATTGTGTTATCTATGCAAAGTTGTCTTGTTTAATCTGACATTTCCCAGTCCAGCGTTCGGAGTATCATACTTTTTTTTCTGTAAAATACTATGTTTATATTGTTATCCTAATCATTTAGTTTGCTTTTGAATGCGATACAACTTTTCTTGCTTTTATTGTAACTTTTTTTCAATGTCAGTTATTATTCATTTAATGTCTGGAGATATTATGCTAAATCCTGGACCAATGCATTTAAGATAGTGACCATTTAATTAAAGGTTTTGTATCATTCGTGGACTACATAACAATAGTAGTGACCTAGCATTTGCCTCAAGACACAGTATAATCCTAGGGTAGGGGGGATGTCATTCCATTTTAGAAGTAAGTACCCTACAATTAAATTATTTGTGATATGAGGATATGAAATTTCAGTCATGAGGCAGGCAAAACATATTTTCGCATTTTATCTTTATAATTCATACTTGAATCTCATCCACTTCTCCGACAACAGGTTTTAGAATAATACGGAAAAAGAACTATGATAAAGGGGAAATTGCGGAGGTTTTTTCGTGACAACATAAAAAAAATCTCTGACGATCCTCAGGGCAATGTCCCCCTCAACTCTTTATATTGTAGAAGTATGATATTTGATTTGGGAAACAAGCTTGTTGCTTATGCCGATAATGCTACTCTTTTTACAAATAAATCATCTCCTGAATGTAGACCTATAGTTGTTGACACTCCTAACAGAGATTTAGTTAAAATTAGTGTATGAAACAATTTATGATTCTTAATAAGTTTAGGGCGTGGGATCATCCCAACCCGCATTTTTAACAACAATCAGCTCCTTTAAAATTCCAGGTGTCACTCTTGATTGTAAATTGGCTTTTGAGAAACAAATT
Organism: Palaemon carinicauda; assembly: GCF_036898095.1. Lineage (NCBI taxonomy): Eukaryota > Metazoa > Arthropoda > Malacostraca > Decapoda > Palaemonidae > Palaemon > Palaemon carinicauda. The sequence goes on from NC_090725.1 coordinate 139,872,526, forward strand.
CATCACACGAGAATCGCGATATGGAGAAAGTGTTCCTAGAATATTTGGACGTTTTATTCTTAGGAAATATTTTTGATTTTGTATTCCGCCATGTTTCGCTTATTCTTCTGGTTGGTCTTCCACTGATGACTCTTATTTTGAATCATTTGACAAAATCTTGATGTGGTTAAATTACCTTATTAAGCACGCTGTATAATCCCTATTCTGAACAATCTTTGCGTTTAGATATTCATCGTCTATATAATCTACCTCGTTGCTTTAGATATGTTGGAAATACTACATATTTCCCTTTTCTAACTGAATATTCAAGGTTTTTATCTGCCAGTGGTCAAATTGTGGTATAGTTCCCTAATGAAACTGTTGAATCAGTGAAACTAATAATAATGATGATAATAATAATGAAGTGTAAACTTGGTGAAAATGCTGCCTTGTTTAGCAGGTTAACATAAACCTATTTTATTGTTTATTTGTTTCTTTTTTATCTAAGATTGGTATTCATCTTAATTATTTGTATTATTTAATATTACTGTTTTAATGTAAATAATTCAACGATCCGTTGTTTTACCGTACCGTACCGTACTGTTCCTGTTGAGATTAAACCTTAAATTTTAATAATAATATTTATATTAATAACAATACCTGTAATTGTAGTAGTAGTAATAACAATAATGATAGAGCACTTGAGAAATACTAGTTATAAACAGAGGCTGCAATCCAAGAAATATGATTTTAGCCCTTAAATTTTTAGCATAATATATCTCACTAGAAAAATAAAAAGTAACTGGTATAGAATGAAGGAAATAATAGACTCCAATGATGAAATAGAATACTTTGCTACAGTTATCTGATTTCTCAACTGGTTTAACTAATGTCCTTCCAAAAACACCCACACACCAACGCACACACATACTGTGCACACACATTTTTTAAGAGTTAAAGTGAAGAAGAGAATGAAGCGGAAACAAAGTGAAGATGAAAGAACAAAAAGGTTGAGATCTTAAGATTGATGATGAACAAAAGCTTGTTGGAGGGAAAATGGAAGTTGATAGAATTAAGGGTAAAGGTCAAAGTTTGTAATTCTCAGAAAAAGACATACTGTATGAGTGAAGTAAAAAAGAAAATCAAGAATATGTGTAAAAGATGCGTAGGAAAAGATTGTAGGGTAAAAGACTAAAGGAAAAGTATAATAAATTAAAACTTCCGCAGTAAAAGGAGAGAGCTGTTCAGAACAACAGCCACAAAGAAAGTCTTTTGCAGAACACCGAAACAGTTTAAAAATAACAGACAAAACCTACCTAATTTAGGAGTAAAGCATAGAAACATTATTTGGAATAAATGTGGAAAACTGTATCTGGAAGGAAGCGACGAGAGAGAGAGAGAGAGAGAGAGAGAGAGAGAGAGAGAGAGAGATTTAATTTTGGGAATAATAGTAATCAAGAGAAACAACTTGGGAAACAGGAATGAATGAACGGATCTGGATTAAGTGAACATGTAGAACTTCGTAAATATTCAAGGGAAAATTGAATTTTATGGGAGAAAGAAGTGCATGTGCAAAAATTAAGACTAGTATCCCTAGAAGTGGACGGGAGCTTAAGATTTGCTCAAGCTAGATAGTTTTTAGTAGTTTCTGAAACCTCACCATCATTGCGATTTAGGGGTGGGGGTTTTGGTGGTGCCTATATGTCTAGTAGCCAATGCCTGACTCTCTGGTCCGAGCTTGATGGAGAGCGGTCCTGGTCGCTGATCATATATATATAATGTATAAATATATATATATATATATATATATATATATGTATATATATATATATATACAATGTGTGTGTACACACACACACACACACATATATATATATATATATATATATATGTATATATATATATATATATATGTATATATATATATATATATATATATATATATATATATATATAATGTGTGTGTGTACACACACACCCACACACACACATATATACACATATATAAATATATATATATATATATATATATATATATATATATATATACATATATACATATATATATATATACATATATGTAAATATATATATATATATATATATATATATATATATATATATATATACATATATATAAATATATATATATATATATATATATATATATATACATATTAATATATATATATATATATATATATATATACATATATATATATATATATATATATATATATATATATATATATATATATATATATATATATATGGTCACTCTCCGTGCTCCATGAAATTGTCCTGTTCCTTGCTGCTGCCGTTCATGGACGACCTTTAAACCTGTAAACCTTCAACCAATAAAGATTTGCAGAATTGTGAAGAATAAAAGGCAAAAGATTAAGATGTAAGAGCGATGGCTCGAAGAGTAACAGAGAAAGGAAATTTTACAAGGAGTAATGAGAGAGAGGTAAATTTGCAATAAATCCATTAGGTAAATGTGTTTGGGGTAGCTCTTGCCCTGGTGATTATGCCCAGTTTCCACAAATCACATTTCATCTAAAGCTTTTGAATGCGGTTTTGGCAAAACGTCTAAATAGGTATGCTGAAGGTAATCATTTATTCCCTAGTTTTCATTTTGGCTTTTGCAAAAGTCATGGAGCATGTAATACCGTTCTTACAATTTCCAATGCTGTACAGAAATCGCTTGGTTGTAGTCAGGAAGTTTGTATGATTGGGCTTGATGTTTAGTACTGCTTTGACTGTGTTGATCACGATGCCCTCGTCTTCATACTCAAACAGTTGGGAGTATGTGGATTATTTCTTAGCATCATTATTGCAAAGAGTAGTAGTTGATGGGCACCACGGTGAGTATAGGAATGTTTTATCTGGTGTTCCTCATGGTACTTTTTGCTGAATCCCTGAATAGAGATCTAGCTAAAACTAGTACATGGTGCAAATTATAGAGTATGAAATTGAACGCTAACAAAACTCAAAGTATGATTATAAATAGGTCGAGGACAGCGGCTTATCAACAGAATTCTGTATTGATAATGTTTCTTCAACTATGTACGACTTCCTTAAAATTTTAGGTGTGATTCTTGATGGTAAATTTAATTTTGAGAAACGCATTCGGTCTGTTCCTTCTCCAATTGCACAAAAACATGGCTTATTGCGAAAGTCATTTAAGAGTTTCGGTGACCATTCTATTCTGAAGAAATGTTTCAATTCCTTCATTCTGACTTGTTTTCCTGCTTGGCCACCAGCTGCTGAATCTCATCTTAATTTGTTTGACAAAAACTTATGATCTATCAAATTTATTATTCCTGATCTAGATATTAGTGTCTGGCATGACAACGTCGTTCAGTTAGTTCTTTATGCGTGTTGCATAAGAATTTCATAATTCTGACCATCCTTTGCGTTCGGATCTTCTCAGACTGTACCATCCTGTATGTAGAAGTAAGTATACAGTTAATTCGAAGTCTTGCCTTCCTCCATCATAAGACTCAATACTACACAGCATTCAAGAGGTTTTATTCCAGTGGTGAATAGATTGTGGAATGATCTTCCTAATCAGGCAGTTGAATCAGGAGAACTTCAGAAGTTCAAACTTGCAGCGAATGTTTTCATGTTGAACAAGGTGACCAAAGTCTCTCTTCATAGTTGATAATATAACTGATTTATTTTAACGTTGCTACTGACCTTAAGGTATTTTATATTCCTTATTCATTACTTCTTATATAGTTTCTTTATATCCTTTCCTTATTAGGCTATTTTTGTCTTTTGGAGCCTTGGAGAAATCATTATTCCTCCAAGGTTAGAGCCCTAGGGCTTATAGCATCCAGCTTTTCCAACTAGGGTTGTAGCTTAGCTAGTATTAATAGTAGTAATTAAAAAAATTTAAGGATTCAAATAGAGAATAACGTTTGTGCCAGTAGGAGGGAGATAAAAAACCTCAAATAGAAAAGGGAAGATATAGGTTAAGAGTTATTGGGTCCATTGATTTCCTTTACTTACACATAAACCGAATTGTCTGGCCTATTCTTTGCACATATCCTCTTTCCTCGTGCAACTGCCATCACTATGATAACCGAAAAAAATTCTCTTTTAGGTGAGGGGTTAACTACTGCTACGTAAATTGTCCAATAGCTACTTTCAACTTGGTAAGGTTAAGAGTATTCTTTAGCTACGGTAACCAGCTATTCTAGGAGGAAACAATAAAATCTAACCATTATTCTCTTGTCTTAGGTAGTGCCATAACCTCTGTACCATGGTTTCCCACTGTCTTGGATACACTCAGGCACAATGTTCTATTTTCTGTTTTTTCTTCTTTTTTTTCTCAATGGGCTATTTACCTGTTGGAGCCCTTGTAATAATAATAATAATAATAATAATAATAATAATAATAATAATAATAATAATAATTATAGTAACCATACTACTACTACTACTACTACTACTACTACTACTACTACTACCACTACTACTACTAATAATAATAATAATATCTAAATGACTAGTCATGAGAATCTGTTTGATTAAGAGAATAAAATTCTTAAGAAAATGATATTGACAGATTTATGACAAAAAGAATATTTGTAATTGTAGTAGAGAAAATTGAATGGCTGGGAGTTTCAGGCAGTTTTATAGCTTATAACGGACAATTATTTTTTCGTGTAGATGAGATACATTTTAATAATTGAGTCATTCTTAAGGAGCTAGTGATTTTGGTCGACTGATATCGTTGAATGATAGCTTGATTAATGAAAGGGAACAACAAATGTGGACGGTTCATGGATACTAGAACAAAGCCCATAAGGTTAATGCAAACTACAAAGCTAAAAACAAACAGTATCAGAGACAGATGGAATGAGACAATTATCAATCTCAGATGTCCACGGGATTTAAAATTGTTAGACATCTATATGATTTATTAGCCTACCATTGGTGTTACGCTGATTGGTAACATTGTTAATCAAACTGATTTAAAAATTCAAGAAGTAAAGTAAGGTAATCGGAGAAAAAATGTCAGGCGAGATTTTATTTCCTTTATAATTGTCTAGATAAACAGAAACTTCCCTGAAATATGGAATAATTTACATACCTTATGATATTATGCAAATTCTAATTTTGCGATAACAACGGCATCGAAGAGGAGAGACTTCTTAATTCAATCTTGTCTGATAATAAGAGGGTTGTTCGCCTTCTGCTTGCTATCTTAAAACTGTCTATCCATAGCATCATCTCCTCTAGTCACAGCTTCCACACATCGCTCTATTCTCCATCTAATACGTGGTTTTCTCCGTGATCATCCTCCTAATAGTTATTCCCATGTTATTTTGATTAGATTTTCCTCCTCCCACATTCAAAACTTCACAGAACATAGAAACATTGCCTTCTTTGTTTATACGACAACTTTTATCACTTCATTTTTCTCAGCTGAACATCATCCTTTTCCTGCTCATCATTGTCATTGTCAATGATAAATATAGCTTTCTTATAGGCCTGATAGGCATATTAATTATGTGGTGAGTACAATTGTTATATGGAAGCATGACTAAACAATGCATTCCATTACTCTTACTTGTCCCTAAAGATTATTTTCTTTCAGTCCAGACGCTCTAGGGTGATATGAATAAGCTATCAATAGTATTACCGAATCATTGGTGGAAAACAAAAGTGATAGACGAATACGTCTGATGAGCATTTAGTCTTTACTGATGAAGGCTGGGGAGCTAAAACTTTGTATGATGCTTATGACAATTAGAAAAGTTACAGTATTTTAGAAAAGTCTAGAGGAAGAAAACAACAAAAGATAGAAAATTAGCAAAATTGAGCAAAAGTTTGGAGTTTATGTATTAGTAATAAAGTTAAACCACGGCGCTGATGTCATTAAAGAATAAGGATAATTCTTGAAGTGTACATTTAACTCCTTATTCAGAGCAGAATGCTAAGATATACCGGTACTCCATCGATCTCTCCAAACAAATAACTTTCTCTTGATTTTACTCTATATTCATTTGTACCTGATCCAAATCTCCACACCGAAATTGCCTGTATTTTCGGTACACTCTTCTACCTCTATCTGACGCTGCTACTTATTCCCAGCCATCTTCCTTTAAGAAAATCTACTTATTTAGCAAAATGGAAGGGGAGAAAGACAAACGAAGATGAGGTAGAGGCTGGGGAACGCCAAGGAGAAAATCTCTGAAGGGAATCTGCCGGGTGTCCGGCAGTTTCTGACTTACAGGGACAGGATGTTGGAGGAAGAAGGGGCATTGTTGGGGGGGGGGGGGGGGGGGGAGGTCGATAGGGCGCTTAATCCGAAGTAAATAAGTGAACCGGCACCCCTGAGCCTCAGAGATTGGAAGGACAGTAAAATAAGCATGAAATTTAGAGTGAGATGTGGAAGCCAAAAGTGGAAATTACTATTCATAGGGAATTTCTTCCACTCGACTGCCTTCGTCTCGTCATTCTCTCTCTCTCTCTCTCTCTCTCTCTCTCTCTCTCTCTCTCTCTCTCTCTCTCTCTCGTCTGGATCTTGGATGAAAGGTACAAACGAAAAAGACTGGATAGGGTAGAATATTTCTATGTTACACATGAATCCGTATGAGAATGTAGAAAAAGAGGCCAGATTCTCCATTCTATTGCTTGTAGAGCTTATATCCTTCTCAAAAATATCTAATTTCAGATACTAGTAAGAAGAATGTTGACAAAAATTACTAGGACTAATGGAAGCAACACTTGGATCAAGTTCGACGTTCACATCAATCAAATAGTTCTCATTGCATTCCCTTCTTTGTAGTTTTCAGACTTGATATAAAGCAAGTTAAAAAAAAAAATTGAGAAAAGGAAATTCGGAAAATTATATCTCATACTCTGTTCCTTTGGATTTCTTATTCTTTTCACTTAAGGTCTTATATCCACAGGAAACAGATTTTTTATGGCAATATAACCTAATATTTTGTTACCCAATCAGATGAAAAATTGCCTAAAGAGACCTTCCTATATGAATCCATATCATCAATGCAAAAACATAGCATTGACACCCCATTGTCCATCTAAGAGGATATTTATACATACATATATATATATATATATATATATATATATATATATATATATATATATATATATATTTACATATATATATGTGTGTATATATATATATATATATATATATATATATATGTATATGTACTGAACATTAAAATCAATATGTACGCTCTCTCTCTCTCTCTCTCTCTCTCTCTCTCTCTCTCTCTCTCTCTCTCTCTCTCTCTTGTCCTTCATCATGTGTTTATTTCAACTCTCTCCATTCTTTTGCATACTATTCTTCGTCGTCTCGGAATATCCGGGTATTAATTCTTTCCTCCCTCTTCATGCTGTCAATTTTCTGGTTATCATGTTCATCTTAATTCGTCTTTATCATCTTTCCCTTCTCCGTTTCTCCCCTTTTCTCTTTTCCGTATCTTTTAGCAATTGTCTCCTCCGCCTTCTTTATTCCTTCATTATCCCCTTTCGCAAATGTGATGATCTGTCATTGTCTTTTGTTCTTATTTTGATTTTCCTAATTACAGTCTCTGATTACAACTCTCCCTCCTTTCAATAATGTGAACTCGTTGTTCTTTCGTAAAAGTCTTTATTATTCTTGTTATGATTCTATTATTCCTTTGATTATTTTATTTTCTCTGATGATAATTTACGCAGCTTTTATTGTCAGCGCATAAAAATAGATATTGAAAAGGAAAGCAAGACAATCAAGCAGAATTTCATTCAAACCCTAAATTGGAAACAATTACAAATATACTCGTGCAGTGTATATATATATATATATATATATATATATATATATATATATATATATATATATATATGTAGTGTAATAGTTTATGTAATGCCATGTGATTTTCCAGATAAATCTTGACAAATGATAGGCCAAATTCAAGAATACGTTTATCATGATTGCCAACACATAAATGCAGTAATATTCTTTTGTCCTTAGAAACATTTGTAATGTCTTTAGATTTATATTATTGGATGTATAACTTTCTTAAAAAACTATTATTGACATATATATATATATATATATATATATATATATATATATATATATAGGTATATATATATATATATATATATATATATAAAATATATATATATATATATATATATATATATATATATATATATATATATCAGATATTAATAGTAAAATATATTTAAATTTAAAGTTCGTATCTTTTGGATTCTCATATATTTTAGATTTTGAATTAATGCAAAAATTCCTCCCTGCAAGATATATGAATTGAATTGTATAAAAAAAAAAAAAACATCATGCAAACACAGATTTAGAAAAGATGTTTTTCATTATCAAGTTTTCAAAATGCAGTTAACAATGTACTATTAAGCATGTTCCAATGAAATAGTTTTTTTTTTCTTTGGAAGTCAGCAAAAATTAAAATATATTTTAGAGGGAGTTTATTTGATTAGCACAAACATTTAATTGCAATGACAATACATTATCTCGTCCCAGAAATATTGTCATATACTATATTCAGTATGATAAAGAATGAATATGTCATAAAAGGTGTCATACAAACTCAAATCTATCTATATATCAATACCACTATCGGCAAAGTGTTAATTAGCTTATATTTATAGACCTGATTTTTATCATCTTATATTCCATCTTCAATTATTTCATCCCAATTGTTGAAGCATTTGTCAGGTTGTTTCACAATTACACATTTCTATACATACCAAGCTATGTTTCTTGCAGGAGTAAAGCTGCTGACTTCAGTTACCCTTTTTGCAGTGACATATCGCCTATTTAGTGGACCTCTGTTTATATGTACCATACCAGGGCTTAATATCTGGCACATAGAATGCGGTATTCTAAAGTATCAGGCGTTGATGATAATATCCTTGTCTCTGCAAAAGATTTCTTGAATAGGTACCCAATGCCCTGAGCTAGGCTTCTGAAATTCAGCAGTGGGTAGTACTTCTTATTCGACTAAAGCTTTTCTCGCCATGCATGTTCCCTATTTCTCCTCAAGCGCAGTGTAGGTTACATGTCATCCGAGGGTTCCGAGGGTTCACAGAGATTTTTTTAATGGATTAATGATATTCTCATTAGATTTCTTCAGTAGCCTATATTCCAGCATATCGGTTTTCCTATCTCTGCAAATTTTCCAGTACAGTCATCACCAGTAAAGGTGGGGAAGGCAAACAAATGCTGAATCTTCGCCAATAAAATCATGAAGTTCTATCATGTCAATTGGACGTCTTTTGTCACCATGTCCAGTGATGATACATACATGGCCTCAAAACTCTGGTTGTTTTGCTAATTTAATAATGAACACATCTGTATCAGGGGACAGGCAAAGACCTTACAGTACTTCCTTCCCTTCCTGCTGGATCGCATCTTCCTCTTCCAGCTCAACACTGTTAAGTTGATCGATGCTTCCCCATAAGTAAAACAACCCGATCCTTTGTAGAAACAATGAATGATGTGGCACAACTGGGAAAATACTGAAGCATCTTATTTTTCTGGCATATAGTCAGAGAGGAGAAATTTCATAAAAAGAACATGAAACTTTGTATAGTCACTCATTTCAAGCCTGTAAGCACTTAGTTTCTAGTTTTCTGTTTGAGGTATGGGCCAACTTCATATCTGTCAAACATCAAATGCGCAGAATCATACCACTTGCGCTCAGTTAGACCTTCCATTGCAGATTGGCATGATACTCCACAGCCTTCCTATGTTATTTATAGGCAATAAGACTACTGACTTGACTGAAGTATATTCTTTGTCCTCTCTGACAAAAGAAACAAAAAGCTGCATGAAATGTAGAAACTAAGGACCTAGGAAATCTTGCTTATTCCTGACTGTCATCGGTTGTCAATGTATCTACACTGTTGTAAGAAGGTCCTTCAACTGAAGGTAGTTTAGTTTACTTGTGGGCAATGCATTATCAAATATCATTTTTTAATCTTTTAAAACCTTTTATATTTTTTGCATCTTTGTAACATTCAATGTACAATGTGGTATTATATTGCTCTAGATAAGTAGATACATTGTCAAGGTTTTGCATAAAAGATGCAAAATGAATATATCCAAAACTAGCTCGTTTTACAGTTTAAGAAATGTTCATATGATCCAATTCAGGGGGTTTTCACAAGTAATGCACTTAATTTTTGAAAGACAAGACAATAAGAAACGTTTATATCTGCCAGTCGTCTCTTTTTAGCAGTTGATGAAGCCAACTTAATGCAAATTCATTCTGCATCCTCAAGCAACAACTATTCTACAGTCTATCAGTCTATCATACTCTAAATAGCTTCTACATAACCCACGATCAAGTATCAACAATCATGTAAACCATCTGAAAATTGTTTTTATACATACAAACAAAAAGACATATTACAATTTATTCAGATGAAGACTAGCAATAGTGAGGACTGGATATAAGTGAAACTAATGATATACCAAACAAGAAAAAGACAACAATGATAACTTCCCTCTCAATCATGAATCAACTTTATCTCATTGAATTTTTGTTAATGTCAGCAACATCAACAGCAGATCTCCTTGTGGAAGGACCTGTACCTAATAAACTAATATGAAAATATCTTAGTGATATTGACGTAGGTAATTCGAAATAGATCTAGACCAAGCCCCAAAACAGTAATATCTAATACATTTCGATGTGACCTGATACTAAAGTAATTTCCATAAGCATTTTCTACTAGACTTTATATATAAAGATAGGAAAGCAGTGCTTCAACATCTGCGGATGAAGTGCATTGTATTAAAAAAGAAGTTAAAAGACCATTCATGAGAATATGGTGGTTCAGCTGGTGAACCTTAATAAGATAAGAGAGCAACGCTTGAACATCAGTGAATCGAGAAGCAACACCTTTCTCAGATGGAAAAGCAATTCTTGGAAATCTGTGGACCTAGTAAACTGAAGTTTGATAACTGTATAACTATATGTTGATAGTCTATTCAGGAATATCTGGAGGTTCAGGAGGTGACCTTTTTGTTGAGATGGTTAAAACCTTATTAATATCAGAACGAATGTTACGATGTTGCCAAAAAAAAAGAAAAAAAAAAAACCTTTTTCCTCGGCTCAGAATCCTTTAGTAAATGCTTTGAAGTTGAAGAATCAACACATTTCTGAGATAGGGAAGCGGGACAGGAATATACCAGCGGAAAAATATTTTTTAAGTTGAATAAGCCTATTTTGAAACACCATTCAAGAGTATTTGTAGGTTCAGGTGGCAATACTTTTCTTAGATATAAAAGTAGTGCTTGAATTTTTATCGACATAATGCATTTAACTTAAAAACGCTATGTTGATGGAACATTAAAGAGTGCTTGGAGGTTCAGGAGACTACACTTTTCTTAGATGAAAAGCAGTCCTTGAGTATTGGTAGATAAAACTCAATAAAGTTCTTAAAAGATTGTGTGGAAGGGCAAGGGGAGATTATTTCAAGGTTCAGGACTCAACACTTCTCTGAGATAGGAAAGCAGTACTTAAATATCGGTGAAATAAATACATTTAAGTTAAATATGATCATATTGAACGTTCCTTCAAGAGCACTTGGAGGTTCAGGAGGAAACCTTTTTATGAGATGGAAATACTGTACTTGAATTGGTGGGTAGAGTGTATTAATGTTTAAGAATTATTGGGAAGGTTATGAAACAGCCTTACTCTGAGAGGGGAAAGTAGTACCTGACCATCGGTGGACCAAGTGCAGTTGGAATTAATGAATTAAGACAAGGCTGAAGGAAGATTTAGACACAGCCCTCTTTGAAATGAAATAGCAGTATTTAAACAGCATTGGATAAAGCGTATTAAAGTTTCAGAAAAAAACTAGTTGAAGGACCATATTAGAATATTTGGCGAATCAGGAGACAACCCTTTACCCTTTTCTGTGATGGGAAAGCAATGGCTGATCATCACTGGATCTAGTTCATTGTAGTCATAAAAATTTATTTTGAAGAACCATTCAAGAGTATTTGGATGTTCAAGTGGCAAAGTGCCAACCCTTCTCTGAGATGTGAAAGTATGGCTTGATCATCGGTCGACTAAGTGCATTAGAATTAAATGATTTTATGCTGAAAAATAACCCAAGAGTATTTTCAGGTCTGTGAAACAGTCTTTTTCTTCGTTGGGAAAGCATTCTTGAAAATTGGTTGATCAAGAGCATTGGAGTTAAAGAAGACTGCATTAATGAACCATTCAAAAGTATTTGGAAGTTTTGGAAGAAGCCTTTTTATGGGAAAACAGTGGTGGATAAGAGGCATTAGAAAGAAGGAAGAAAGAATATGCTGAGTGAAGATTTAAAGATATATACAGACTCCAGAAGTAATGATTTTTGAAATGGAAAAGCATTGCTTGAAAATAGGTGAGCCAAGTGTATCTAAGTTTAAGAAGACTTTACTGAAGGACCATATAAGAGTATTTGGAGGACCAGTAGGCAACTCGTTTTTAAGAGGCAAAGGACATTGGTGAATCAAATTCATTGAACTTAGAAAAGACTGTGTTGAAGGATCATTCAAAAGTATTTTGAGGCTCAGCACGCAACCCTTATTGAAATGGGAAAGCAGTGCTTAAAAAACAGTGAATTAAGTACATCAGAGTTAAAGAAGTTTATATTGAGAAACCATTCAAGAGTATTTGGAGGTTCAGGATTCAAGCCTTTACTTAGATGGGAGAGTAGTGCTTGAACACGGTGAATCAAGACGATTGAAGTTAAAAAAAAACTATGCTGAAGGATAATTCAAGCGTATTTGGAGGTTCAGTAGGCAACCCTTTCCTTAGATGGGAAAGCAGTGTTTGAACATTGATTGACCAGGTGCACTGAAGTTGAAGGAGACTATGTTAAAGAAATGTTCAAGATTATTTAGAAGTTCAGTTAAAACCCTTTTCTGAGATAGAAATACAACTCTTGAACATCAGTGGATTAAACCCATTGAAGTTCAATAAGGCTATATTAAAGGCACATTCAAGAGTATTAGGAGGTTCAGTAGGCAACCGTTTCTTGCGATGGGAAATAAGTGCTAGAACGCTGGTGGGCCGAGTCCACCGGAGTTATAAAAAACTGTTATTGTAAGACCATTCAAGAAGTTTTCACCCTGAGAGTTATTCTGAATCTGTGCTCATATAACTATTTGAATTACCTCTTTTTAACATTGTATGCATATTGTACATATTACATATCGATACATATATATGTATATAAAACTTACATATATAAATATATATATATATATATATATATATATATATATATATAATTATATGTATATATACTGTATATATAAATATACACATACATACAAGTATATATGTATATATATATATATATATATATATATATATATATATGAATATATATATATATATATATATATATATAAATATATATATATATATATATTCATATATATATATATATATATATATATATATATATATATGTGTGTGTGTGTGTGTGTGTGTGTGTATGTGTGTGTCTGTAATATTAAACATACGGATATTAAATTCACTTTATATAAAGAATTGCCTATAATTCTAACAACCAAACAGAGAATTATATCACATATAACGCACAATCCCTTTTCTGATGAACAATCGTCTTTATTGATTAACAGGAGAAAAATAAAAATGGAAATCATATCATGTACAGGAAACAGAATAAGTAAAATCTTCAGAAATTGAGAAATCAACCATATAATTGTAAAAATTAAATTAGGAAAAATTGCTAAAACAATAAAAACTACTGTTATATTTCCAAGACCATGTACTGTATATCCCAGTATATTGTCATCGACTTTCGGTTGAAAATGTTGTTCATATCAATCAACTATTTCTCCCCCTCTGCAATCAGCTATCCCAATCCACCCTTTCTCTCTTCACCGCCCTCCAGTGTGACCCTCTTCCAGCACGATCTCTCTCTCTCTCTCTCTCTCTCTCTCTCTCTCTCTCTCTCTCTCTCTCTCTCTCTCAGGCCATCACCCCCTCCTCAATCTCTCGCCTGACTGCACCAGATCTTTATGTCAGTTATATCACAATTCAATAATCACCACAAACGGTCGCCTCGTCCGGCTGCTGCCTTCATAATGCATTCATGACCATGCAAATTCACTTTAATTATTGATAAGAAAAATGTTGGCACTGTCGATTCTATTACGGGTAGGTGCGGCGGATTAGCGCTTGTCGTTTTGCCATCGGGATGTGAAGAGTCCTTTCGACGTTCCAGCTCTAGCATGGATGCTGCGTGCAGCTCTTTTATTCCTTTATTCATTCATTCTTCGTTAGTAATTCATTGCTCTATGTCTTCGAATATTTGAGCGTATTTTACTTATTGAAAATTTTGGGAGTGGCGCTAAATATTTAACAGATTTTTCTTCTATTCATTAAATAAAAAGTTATTTGATATTTGGTTCGCTCATGTTATTCTGAGAATGCAAGATATTATTCTTGGAAATATTCTGAGTTTCCTATTAAAGAATTAAAGGCCGCTCATGAATGGCAGAGGCAAGGGACAGTGACGTTGCCTTATCAAGCAGGATAATGCCTTAGAGACTGACCATATATGCATATGATCAGCGCCAAAGTCCCCTCTCCACCCAAGGATGGCCAGGCAATAGCTGCTGATGACTTAGCAGAGAGACTTATAGGCTCCCCAAAACCCCCATCATTAGCTCACAAAAATGGTGAGGTTGCGGCGATCAAAGTAACAATCGAGTTTGAGCCGGACTCGAACCCTAGTCTGGCGATCACCAGTCATGTAACACAGTTGTATTGTCAAACCTACATTAATTTTTTATGACTAAATAAATAGCTCCTTTCCAAAGTTCAAGTCCACCGTCTTCAGAATCGTCTGACTTGCATGTTATTTTCGTCAATAGCCTTTTCTCGTTAAGAAACTCTTCTTTGAAGGTTATAAAGGTTGCTAGGACCATTCCATGCTGCCTCTTCGTATGTAATCTTCTACTAATACTTAATTCAATTCTTAGTTTAACAGAGAAGATTGAGCTGCTTTAGCATAACTCACCTAAATCACTCTTCCTCGGCTGGGAATCAAACCTAGCTCCACTTGCTGGTTGTATTATGAAAAATGAATTACTAATATTACTAATGATCATAATCAAAATTGCATAATTATCAGTATTACCATTAATAATAATAAAACAATAATAGAAAAATAATAGTGATAGTAATGAAATTATCATTATTATTATTCTATTTCTGACAATAAAGCTTAAATGCGATTCTTTGGGCAAGGCTGATGCTGTCGTGCAAATCTACTAAATATTTGATTCCACAGGAAGAGCCTAAATCTGCTTTTAATTCCGTGAGGAATTGTACTTTGAGACCTGTGAACGTTTCTTTTTTTGCTTATTTTTGTTTTTAAGATTTTATATTCATTTCCTAGAAAGATCTGCTTTGTTATTGAAAGTTTCTCTCATTGTGTGTTTTTTTTTTCATGGCATTAAGATTTATAAGTCTCGCATTCGAAACTTACTGGCAATATTCACACCTGAAACATGGGGTATTTTTTTCTACTTGTATATCATTGACAGATACTTCTACTCTTTAGTGTTTCTTCGCATCTCTTAAAAGGTTTAGCCTCCGAAATCTTGGAATTATATTTTGGGGTCAGTTTCAACTTTCATTAAGATTGATATAAAATTCTCTATTTTGGTATCGAAAGAAAATCATACTACTAACTCTAATTTGGTTTCTAGTTTCCCCGAATCCCCATCTTAGTAATTCTGCCTCATATCAGTGAAAGTGTAAACTTTTACCTTGGTGTAAGTTTTGCCATTTACTTACCGAGAGCTTTATATGTTTCTTGGAAATTTTATTTTGAGCTATTTATTTATTTTAATAGCACGTATTTTCAATGCTATATTTTTCTGATTACTTGCACCTTTGCTTCTTTAAAAGTTTTTCGTTGTGGTAGTTGCTCTGCTAGCTCTGTAAACTATTTATGGCTCTGAAACTATTTAAAGTGGAGGAGAGAAAAGACAACGTGAAATTAAATAAGAATAGTGAAAATAGGCTATGTAAATTGTTTTAAGGGAGTTAACCATACGAGTAATGGGAAGAGTCCTATTTTGGAAAATAATTATTGCCCTTGGCTTGACCTTCATTACCTTAGTCTTAAGAACTAAGAAATATGTAGTGTATATAAAAAAAGAAGGAAAAAAGCATTTATATATATATATATATATATATATATATATATATATATATATATACATATATATATATATATATATATATATATATATATATATATATATATATATATATATATATATATATATATATATATATATATATACACACATATATATATATATATATATTATATATATATATATATATATATATATATATATATATATATATACACATGTATGTATATATATATATGCATGTATATATATATATATATATATATATATATATATATAAATATAGATATACACATGTATGTATATATGTATATATATATACTGTATTATATATATATATGTATATTCTCGGGGCTGCCTTCAATTAGACCCTTAATATTCGAAGAGAATCTTTGTCAATTCATTTTCTCCCAACCGTCTCCTCTCCTCTTCGTGTCTCATTTTCATTAACGCTTTCAATCTTATGTCGTTTGGTTCATTGTTTAATTGGCTGGATACCTTGTTCTTTACCCCCTCTTCACGTAAAAGATTGCGTATTAGTCTTTTAGGGGTCCTGATGAGGGCAACAAATTCTTTCCTCAGAGTATTCGTTTGACAAGTTCTTTTACTCCTACCGGAGAGCCTTTTAATTGACTTTCCTTTGACGAACCTCTTGAAGGCGTTTTATGACGACGGAACCCAATTGAACCAGAGATCCCTTTGTAATTAATATCCATTTTATAACTACTGTAAGAGGTCTCTTGTTTCTCAATTGCCTCTCCTGATGATGATGATTTATTTTGACCAGCCTGTATACAAGGCAGACCTCGGGCCCTTGCATTGGCAGCCTGTAAGGGGAACGGAGCGTTGGTTGTATCTTTCAAAAGCTATTAATCATGTTGGATGACACAAACACCGAAGACGGACAGATGATGATAAGGATGACGCAAAATGACGACCGAAGCTGGAGCCCGAAGCTCAAATCCGGAGTGCCGTAAAGCAGACATCTCAGATCCCAAACCCGTTCCTTCGTCGGTCCTAGATAATTTTTTTTTTTCTCATAAGAGCGTGCTAATAGAAAGACGACCACTTGGGGAGTGTCCTTCCTTAGAAGTCCTTCCTTTCAGGGAGAAATTTTTTTCATTTCAGATTGAAGAATTTTAGATCTTTCTCCGATCCTTCAATATTCTCTACTTCTGTGCAGTTTCCGGCTTATTCTGTACAATCTTTATTTTTGGATCTTCAACATTATGAACTTTACTTACTCATTTCAAATCTGCCCTATTGTAAACTGATCTATAAATTAGTTCTCCTTTTCGGATTATTTCTTTCCTCTCTCCCGTTCTTTTTCCTGTCTCCCTCTTCTTCCTGCATTTTTTTCCGAATCCTTTCAAATAAATCAATCATAAGCCTTCATGAATCTTGTTTTGCTTTTCATGACTGCCTTCCTGATTCCACTTGTCGCTGATTCTTTTTTGGCGAGGTATTTTGGTTTCTTTCAAAGTTGCAGACTCAACAATTCTCTTAACTTTCACCAAAGCATTTTCTGCATCACCCTAATCTTGATTCCTTTTTAATGGCCTCAGAGGTAAGTCGTGATAAAAGCTAGCAAATTTTGGTTCATCAATAAAACGATCAAAACGATCTCTATACTTTTTCTAACATTTCTGCTCAAGACGAATGACAATTCGAAACCAATTTGGGTATTCACCGGTATTCCATAATTCTCCTCACAGAGACATTAAGAATCTTTTGGAGCTCTGAAAGGGAAGCATTCAACTTTCCTATTGATGACGAAAGACAACTTGGAGTCAAACCAGTTGGGAGAGTTTTGAAGACTATTTCGGATTCTGGAGCCTGTTAGGGATTTCCAAAAGGTCTTCATGTTTACTAAATAAAAGATAAATTAGGTACAGGAACTCTATATTGTTGGCTCGCCGGGGTTGCCCGCTTCACGCTAGCCCGGCTGGGATCCCCCTTTCCCGCTGGACTGGCGGGGTACCCCCACTCCCCTTTGACCTGGCGGGCGATGCTCCTTCCCCCTAGGGCAGCGGGGTACCCCCACACACTCCAACTGGATCAGCAGGGGAGGAGCTCTCCCGTTCCCACTGGCACAGCAGGGCCTTCCCATTCCCGCTGGCACGGTGGGGCTCCACCGTTCCCGCTGGAATAGCGCAGCTCCTCCGTTCCTGCTGATATGGTGCGGCTCCCCCGTTCTGACTGGCACGGCGTGGCTCCCCTTTTCTGCTGACATGGTGGGGCTCCCCCGTTCCGGCCGGCACAGAGAGACTTCCACATTCCCACAGGAACGGTGCGGCTGCTCTGTTTCTGGTGGCACAGCACAGCTCCCCCATTCCCACTGGCACAGTGTGGCTCCCCCATTACGGCTGGCACAATGCGGCTCCCCCATTAAGAAATCTAAAAATTACTCAAATTATATATATATATATATATATATATATATATATATATGTATATATATACATATATATACATATATATATATATATATATATATATATATATATATATATATATATTTATTTATTTATTTACAATTAGAGTTTAGTGAAAGATTGAAGAAAGCAAATCAGAAAATGGCAGGATTAAGTGAAATTTGGAAATCAAATCTCCTGAAATTAAATATAAAAATCAGACTGCATATCAATTTAGTGAGATCAGTGTTACTCCATGGACATAAGTCATGGTATGATAATGAAACAATCTCTAATAGATTTAGTAGATTAGAGAACAAAGCCTCAAGAAGGATATTGAGAGTTAAATGGCCGAAGAGGATTAGAACTGAAGCTATAAGAGAGATTACTCGAGTGCCATATGTGGATGAGATCATAATGAGGGGCAGATGGAGATAGTTTGGGCATGCTCTTGGCACTCCCCAAGAAAGATTAGTTCACCAAACGATCAGCTGGGCTCCACAAGGCACTAGAGGAGTTGGAAGACCCAGGCCTACATGTTTGAGGAAAATGTTTGAAGTAGGATATGATGAATGGAGAAGTATTGAATTAAAAGTTCAAGACAGAGACGAGTGGCGAAATCTAACTGAGGCCCTTTGCGTCAATAGTCGTAGGAGGAGGTTATGATATATATACATACATACATACATATACCAAGGCACTTCCCCCATTTTGGGGGGTAGCCGACATCAACAAATGAAACAAAACAAAAAAAGGGGACCTCTACTCTCTACGTTCCTCCAGCCTAACAAGGGACTCAACCGAGTTCAGCTGGTACTGCTAGGGTGCCACAGCCCACCCTCCCACATTATCCACCACAGATGAAGCTTTATAATGCTGAATCCCCTACTGTTGCTACCTCCGCGGTCATCTAAGGCATCGGAGGCAGCAGCAGGGCCTACCGGAACTGCGTCACAATCGGTCGCCATTCATTCCTATTTCTAGCACGCTCTCTTGCCTCTCTCACATCTATCCTCCTATCACCCAGAGCTTTCTTCACTCCATCCATCCACCCAAACCTTGGCCTTCCTCTTGTACTTCTCCCATCAACTCTTGCATTCATCACCATCTTTAGCAGACAGCCATTTTCCATTCTCTCAACATGGCCAAACCACCTCAACACATTCATATCCACTCTAGCTGCTAACTCATTTCTTACACCCGTTCTCACTCTCACCACTTCGTTCTTAACCCTATCTACTCGAGATACACCAGCCATACTCCTTAGACACTTCATCTCAAACACATTCAATTTCTGTCTCTCTGTCACTTTCATTCCCCACAACTCCGATCCATACATCACAGTTGGTACAATCACTTTCTCATATAGAACTCTTTTTACATTCATGCCCAAACCTCTATTTTTTACTACTCCCTTAACTGCCCCCAACACTTTGCAACCTTCATTCACTCTCTGACGTACATCTGCTTCCATTCCACCATTTGCTGCAACAACAGACCCCAAGTACTTAAACTGATCCACTTCCACAAGTAACTCTTCATTCAACATGACATTCAACCTTGCACCACCTTCCCTTCTCGTACATCTTATAACCTTACTCTTACCCACATTAACTCTCAACTTCCTTCTCTCACACACTCTTCCAAATTCTGTCACTAATCGGCCAAGCTTCTCTTCTGTGTCTGCAACCAGTACAGTATCATCCGCAAACAAAAACTGATTTACCTCCCATTCATGGTCATTCTTGTCTACCAGTTTTAATCCTCGTCCAAGCACTCGAGCATTCACCTCTCTCACCACTCCATCAACATACAAGTTAAACAACCACGGTGACATCACACATCCCTGTCTCAGCCCCACTCTCACCGGAAACCAATCACTAACTTCATTTCCTATCCTAACACATGCTTTACTACCTTTGTAGAAACTTTTCACTGCTTGCAACAACTTTCCACTAACTCCATATAACCTCATCACATTCCACATTGCTTCCCTATCAACTCTATCATACGCTTTCTCCAGATCCATAAACGCAACATACACCTCCTTACCTTTTGCTAAATATTTCTCGCATATCTGCCTTACTGTAAAAATCCGATTCATACAACCTCTACCTCTTCTAAAACCACCCTGTATTTCTAAGATGGCATTCTCTGTTTTATCCTTGATCCTATTAATCATTACTCTACCATACACTTTTCCAACTACGCTTAACAACTAATACCTCTTGAATTACAACACTCATGCACATCTCCCTTACCCTTATATAGTGGTACAATACATGCACAAACCCAATCTATTGGTACCAATGACAACACAAAACACATATTAAACAATATCACCAACCATTCAAGTACAGTCACACCCCCTTCCTTCAACATCTCAGCTCTCACACCATCCATACCAGACGCTTTTCCAACTCTCGTTTCATCTAGTGCTCTCCTCACTTCATCTATTGTAATCTCTGGCCTAAAATTAATTCGTATTTAAGTATAATGCTGTTTTATTTATTGAAATCCTTGGTGTCTTGTTCTTTAAAAATTGCGTGACTTAATTCTTTTTCTTTCTGTCGTTTCACAAATCACACTATAAAGGCATAGCGCAAAAGCCTCTCGTAACTAGATAATATCAGCTTAGTTAGAAATGAAGTTTGTAATTTTAACACTGAAATGGATAACGCGGAGTCAAGCTGACAACTAATCATAAAAGAGTTCATCTGTAACATAACTGGTATGGAATGAACATCTTGCCCTCCACTCTTCTTTGACTCTCGCTACTCTCTCCCTCTCTCTCCCCCTCTCACTTTCACCACCCTCAGACTCTTTCAACCCTTCTCACTTCTTCACCAACCTCTCTCTCTCTCTCTCTCTCTCTCTCTCTCTCTCTCTCTCTCTCTCTCTCTCTCTCTCTCTCTCTCCTACCATAGTAAATAATAAAAGTTAGCGTCAAGTCTATATCCCCCATTTACATAAAACTCTCAATTTCAAACTAAATATCATCTTGAGCAACGTTATAAGTTCCATTCTTTAGTGACATGATGTTCGTGAAGTGAATCTTTATCTCACTAGGAGTTGGAATTGTTGAAAGACAAACAGGCAAGAATGGAAGTAATAATGTGGTTTCTGGAATGGTTACAAGATTTCTGGAGGTTTGAATAAATGGATAAATTCCTGGAATTTAGAAAGTAAGAAGAACTAATTACGTGAGTTATGTTCCGTCTGTTTAACATATCCACTGAAATATCTTGCAATTCCAAATTACCAAAAGGGCTCAGTGCACGGGCCAATTTTCACCTCGCCAAAACTCTCTCAAAATCTAAGTTTTGGTCCAATTATTATTATTATTATTATTATTATTATTATTATTATTATTATTATTACCTCCGCTAAGGAGGTCATGTTTTCACCTGTTTTTTTGTCACCAACCTAACTCAAAACGTTACGGAAGAATTTTGACCAACGTACTACATATATATGAAAAACGATGTATTCATACCGAATCTCTCTCTCTCTCTCTCTCTCTCTCTCTCTCTCTCTCTCTCTCTCTCTCTCTGAATGTCCATGTAGCTGTTAACGGAAGGAATTGTTCAGCTGCGTCACTTCAATAATTTTTACATGATTTTTCGGATTCATGATATATATATATATATATATATATATATATATATATATATATATATATATATATTTGGGCTCAAGCCATGTCGTCCTGATGGAAGTTCCTATAGGGTAGCTTCCTAGGGTATATTACAACTACGGCGATATTCCCAGAGAATTTACCTTAAGGTACCAGAATTCTAACTCCTGGAGCGAGTATCCCTCGTGAAACTGATATCGCGACATATCAGAGGACGTATTCTAGACACGTCACATGGCAATCTACAACCTGGACAGAGATTTCGTCTCGTAGGAGGTGATTGACGAGATACGAATTCGGGAAAGAAAAAGGGGAGCCGCTCCCAAGGCTTCCCTATCCCCCGATTCGTATGCGTGCCTGGCGCAAATCCTGGCGCCATCTGTATTCCTTTTTGCGTAGCTTAACAACTCGGTGTTTTTTCCTGTTTTTCTCGCAAATCTTGGATTTATTCGACTTTTCATGGCTTCTTCGTCTTCGTCGGCCTCTGATAAGTTGAGTATAGTGTCTGTTATGTATAAATGTAGGCTCTTGGTAAAATTTTGAGTGATTAATAGGATTAATCTTTGATACAAGAGCCGTAGCCTACCAGAGGTGTCCTGGACACTGTCGCTGGCTAGGTATAAATTAGTTAGTCAGAGCGACATTCCTGGTTGTTTTGCTTTAATAAATTTTAGCTATTTAGCATTACATAGGATTTCCTTTCGTGCTTAGTATTATTTGGCGAAGTATTCGCCATTCTGGCCTACGCTAGGCCATGTAGCCTAGTCGTTTGGTCCTAGTACTTCATGCATGATTTTGGTTTTTCCGAGTGTAATTAAAATTTTATTGAAGCTTTAGGCTATATTTTATACATTTTAGACTGTGTGGAATATTTCCAAGATTGTATACGTGTGAGTTTCGGTGAATTAGGTAATCGATTCTCTTGGTGCCTAGGCTAATTGCTTATGGAGCCTTAGTATACTTTATCATACTCCCCGGTTGCTTTCTTTTCTTCGGAGAAGGTATGCAATCCATTTCCCTCTGTTTAAGCCTTGGGCTTATCCCTAAGTGGTTTTTCCGAATTTATTTTCGATAAAACTATACTAGGGTGTTACTGTACCTTCCTGTTCCTGTAGTTATGGTTCAAGAGGGACAGAACAACAGAGTTTTTAGTCTGAGTCTGTGTTGTCTGGCTTGGGGCAGAGTCCCCCTCGCTGACCTAACACATACAAAGGGAGCTTAGCTCCCTTAGGTCACTACCGAAGGTTTCTGTAGTTATGATTCCTTCTTTTGTGATCGACCAGACTAAGTCCTGTTGCTGTTCTCGGGGGAGGATAAGTTCTTCCCTTGGGAGTAGCAACGCCTTCCTTGCTTTGGTGCTCTGGAAGCTGGCAAGTATTGCTGGCCTTTTCCCTTAGATCTCCCTTAGGCTAAGATAGTTTCTTGGCTGCGGGTGATCTGTCACTAAAGCAAGGTTGGCAGGACCCTCTTGTCCCTTCCCCCTCTATCTCCGTAATGGCCTAGCCATTACTGTACTGTACCTTGCCGGCCGGCAGAGCTGGCCGGCAGGGGTCTTACTGTACTGTACGTCGTTCTACTTCTGGACCTAGTATAGGTTGGGATGTGGAATTGACTCAGCCCATTGCCGGCCGGCAGAGCTGCTGGCCGGCAAGGGTCTTATGTTTTCGAGTGCTGCCCGGACCTCTCTTGGTCCCTCATCCATGCCTGCCGGCAGAGCCGGACGGAATTGGTCAAGGAAGCCTGAATTAGTTTCTCCCCTTCCTTATATGCACTCTTTCGGTTGCCGGGCTTGGAGGTAGTGTACACTCTTATCCCGGCATCCATTCTATTTTCTTCTAGTGCTGTACCTGTCCCGGCTGCCGGCCTATGAGGCCGGCTGCCGGCCTATGAGGCCGGCAGCCGGGCAGGTGTAGTTCTCTGGTTCTTTTGCTGCCGGCTGGCATCGGTCTTGTACCTTTGCCGGCCGGCTTATGTCAGTCCTTGTCTGCCGGTCACCAAGAGTGTGGCCGGCAGCTGGGTACTACCTTGTGTAGTTTCTGGCCGGCAGCCATTGCCGGCCAACACTGGCTGTTACCGGCCGGCAGTTGCTGCCGACCGGCACAGGCATTTGAACCAGAGTGCTGCCGCCCTATAGCTGTTAAGTAGTATACTTTAAAGCTAGTTGTGGTGTGTGCCGGCCGGCAAAGGCAGGCCGGCACACATCCCCCTATACTGTACTAGTATTCTTCTGTATAGCATATACAGTAAGAAGAAAACTATAGTAAAGGTTTTGGTACAGCACTGTATCTTCTAACACTATTGTGTTTTCTTGCACATCCCTTTGCTGTTGCCCTCAGATAGGAAGCCGAGTCTTCCCTGTCTATTATCCAGGATTTTAAAATCATTGCTTAGGTGTGAGCTCCACCTGTTTCCTCTGGAAACCTTGCATTGGTTACTCTAGAAGAGATAAACCATTTTTGATTTTATTATCTGGAAGGCTGCAACAATGGGTTGTGAGGGAAACACAAGTGTGTGTCTTTCCTTTCTGAATTGTTATGCTATACTATGCATATCCAGTGATACATAGTTCACTTGATACTCATGGAAATTTCTTCTCTTTACAGAAGGACACTCCGAAGTGGGGAAGTGCTTTCTGCAATGTCAGCAGCAAGAACCTCTGCGGACATGAGTTTTGTAGGAGACACGCAGCATACGCTGTCTCCAAGGATGATCTCCGGTATTGGGACCCTCAGGTATGTACTGTGTGCACTAACCTGATTAATGAGACATTTAAATAGCTAGGAAGAAGCTTCGTACCTGGGTAAGGGGCTTCCAAAAGAACACTTCTGGCCCTTATCTTCCAAGTGAGAAGATGAGGGCGTATCTTTTTCCTAAGGCATCAGCTGATGCAGTGATTCCCCAGCCTCAAGAGGAGATCCCCTAAGTTCAGATCCAGGTGGATGCTGAAGTCGCGGTCGCGATGCAAGACATCCAGCTAAATGACAGTATATCTGATGTGGACGGGTGTCAGGAGGAAGACCTCCTGGCAGAAGCCCAGGTTGAAGTTCAAGCCCCTCTACATCGGCCGGTCTCCCAGTAGAGCTGGGACAGGCCCTCTTTTCTATTGTTGGAATGATCCAACAAATGCAGAAGGAGAATCAGGAGAAGGCGGCTGCAATGGAACTGCGAATGCAGTGCCTTGCAGAATCACATGGGCCCCAGAAAAAGCTCAATGTGAAAGACCTTCCCTTGTGCTCAGATGCTAACCCATGGAGGTATGCTGAGCACATGCCGATGACGACTGGAAAGATCGTCATCTCGGATAAGCTGGGCTCAGTTCCCCTGGAGGGTGGAATTCTGGCCCAGCAAGGCATCATATCCGGAATGTTATGTCCGGCTGAGGAAGGAACCAGCTTCAAAGGAGGAGACAGAGCCGAAGGAGGTCATAGTGATGGACCATGCTAAGGCTCAAGCTCTACTTTCATCCTCGATGAAAGAGAGGGGCTTCTCTAACTCAAAGGTAGCTGCATTGAATAGGAAGCTCCCTTCCTTTGTATCCTCGCCTACTAGAGCCTTCCCCCTTTTACAGAAAGGGTTTCTGGCTGTACTAAAAGCAATCGAGGCCGGCAAGTCTTGCCCCTCCCTAGAGGAGTGTAAACCCTTGTCGCTGGCCCTGCCTATGGACCACAAAGACTGGAAGGACGTCCATCTTACGTTCTCAGTAGGAAAGTTGGAGGCTGATATTGCCGGACGTTAGTTTGGCAAGGACCTCCCTAAGCTGTCTGACTTTCTTTTGCGAAGTGAGTTCGATACAAAAGAAAGACTGACTGCCTCAATGTCTCTTCAGACTACTCTCGAGACGATGGCAAGTGACCCCAAGGTCCATGAAATGTTCATGGTAGTGGCCAAGCCTCATCTGGCCACAGTGACGAAGGACCTTTATGGCTTCGTCAAGGCAAGGAGAGCTTGTAGGGAGTTCATGTTTACCTCGGCTACGGTGAGGCACGAGCTAAAGAAACTAATCTCCTCCAACATTTGGGGAAAAGACCTTTTTCCCTACCGACTTGGTCAAAGAAGTTTTTGATAAAGCCGCCTTGGAGAATAGAAACCTTCTCCAGAAGTGGGGCCTGGCTATCAAAAGAAAGTCTTCCCCGGATGAGGGTCCTCAACCAAAGAGGAAGACTATGAGGACTAGGCTACCGTCTCGGCCAGCCAAGCCTCTTAGACAGCAACAGCAACTGCAATTGCCATTGCCCCCAGTGCCCCAGATCGTGGCACAAACCCCGACCACCTTTCAGTGGGTACCCCAGGCCGTGTCGACACAGTCCACGGCATTCTCCCCAGCGTTCGAAGGGCAGTCTACTTCCTTTCGAGCAAAGCCTAGAGGAGCAGCCAGAGGCTCGTCTAGACGCCCCTCAAGGGGAAGGGGATTCAGGGGTGGTCGTGGTCAGGAAGGCAAGACCTCAGGACGGCAGTCCAAGTGAGGTGATACCGGTAGGAGGGAGACTTCTGAAATTTCGGGATCGGTGGACCTTCGATCCCTGGGCCCACAGCCTACTCAAGAATGGACTGGGCGGGAGCTGGTACAGCACTCCACCCCCGTACCTTCGGTTTTTCCAACACTCCACCCCCGTTATGGAGGAGTACGTTCAAGAACGGTTGGAGAAAAAGGGTGAAGCCCATCAATTTCTAAGGGAGGCTGTTTTGTGTTCCCAAGAAAGACTCGGAAAAGCTCAGAGTCATTCTGGACTTGTCGCCACTTAACAAGTTCATAGTGAATTGCAAATTCAAAATGCTAACACTGCAACACATAAGGACCTTACTGCCCAAGAGGGCATATTCCGTCTCTATAGACTTGTCAGACGCCTACTGGCACATTCCAATTAGCCTTCGGAGCCATGCCATTCGGGCTAAACATAGCCCCAAGGATTTTTACGAAGCTTGCGAGCGTAGCTCTCAAACAATTTCGCCTAAAGGGAATTCAGGTAGTAGCCTACCTGGACGACTGGTTGGTGTGGGCAGCATCCGAGACAGAATGCTTGCAAGCTTCCAGTCAAGTGATCCAGTTCCTAGAGTACCTAGGCTTCAAGATCAACAGAAAAAGTCTCAACTTTCTCCATCTCAAAAGTTCCAGTGGCTAAGATCCACTGGGACCTTTTGTCACACCGTTTCTCCACCCCGGCGAAGAAAAGGAAGGAGATAGCGGGTTCTGTCAAGAGACTTCAAGATTCCGAAAGGATATCAAGACACGAGCAGGAGAGAGTACTGCGCTCTCTCCAGTTTGCTTCGGTGACAGACCCAGTGCTAAGAGCACAGCTAAAGGATGCAATCGGAGTTTGGAGAAGTTATGCATCAAACGCGTGAAGAGATCTGAGAAGACCAGCCGCTTCGGCTAAGTACTCTTCTCAGGCCTTGGTCCCAAGCCAGACATCTAAAGAAGTCAGGTTCTTCTTCAGCCACCTCCCCCGTCGGTGACGATTCACTCAGACGCCTCAAAGGAGGGATGGGGAGGTCACTCTCATCGGAAAAAAGTCCAGGGGACTTGGTCCAGGCTATTCAAGACCTTTCTCATAAAACTTTCTAGAAGCTAGGGCAGTGCTCCTTACCTTAAAGAAAGTCTCCCCGCGTCATTCGTTCCACATAAAGTGGTAATAGACAGCGAGGTAGTTGTAAGATACTTGAATCGACAAGGATCGAGGTCACCACCTCTCAACCAGGTGATGCTGGCCGTCTTCCGATTGGCGGAAAAGAAGAAGTGGTACCTGTCGGCAGTTCACCTTCAAGGAGTCCGCAATGTGACAGCGGACGCTCTATCCAGGTTCACACCGATAGAGTCGGAATGGTCCTTAGACGCAGGATCATTCTCCTTCATTCTGAATCAGTACCAGAACTGCAGATAGACCTCTTTGCGACGAAAGACAACAAGAAGTTGCCCCTGTACGTGCCCCGTACGAGGACCCCTTAGCGGAAGCAGTGGACGCGATGTCCCTCGACTGGAACAGATGGTCCAAGATTTATCTGTTCCCTCCTCACAACCTTCTGTTGAGGGTCCTCAACAAACTGAGATCCTTCAAAGGGTAGCGGCAATAGTGGCCCACAAGTGGCCGAACAGCGTGTGGTTCCTCCTGGCATTGGAACTGTAGCTGAAGTTTGTACCACTACCAGATCCAGTTCTGACCCAGCGAGTCCAGAAGTCAACTGTCTGCGCTTCATTACAGAAAACCCGGACCCTGCAGTTCATGATTTTCTCTCCCTAGCGGTGAGAAAGCGTTTCGGGATTTCGAAAGCCAGTATAGACTTCCTTGAGGAATATAAATGCAAATCTACTAGAAGGCAATATGAGTCATCTTGGAGAAAATGGGTGGCCTTTTGTCAAGGCGAAGATTCCGCAGGAGATCTTGACAGACTTCTGCTTATCTTTTTTCCCCACCTCCATGGTCAAGGGTTGGCAGCGAACACGATTTCAGCGTGTAAGTCTGCTTTGACAAGACCCATTCTATATGCCTTCCAGGTCGACCTAGGTAACGAGATCTTTAATAAAGTCCCGAAAGCCTGTGCTAGGCTCAGACCTTCAGCACCTCCAAAGCCCATTTCATGGTCTTTAGACAAGTTCTTCATTTCGCTTCTCTGTTGAGCAATGAAGAGTGTGCGTTAAAGGATTTGACACAAAAAGTTATTTTCCTATTTTGCACTCGCGTCCGGGGCCAGGGTTAGTGAGATTGTAGCCTCTCGAGAGAGGCAGGTCGTGTTCAGTTCCTGGATGGGGAAGAACTGTACCTGTTTCCGGATCCTACGTTTCTCGCCAAGAATGAGTTACCCACCAACAGGTGGGGTCCCTGGAGAATCTGCCCTCTGAAAGAAGATGCATCTCTATGTCCAGTAGAATGCCTAAAGGTCTATCTTCATAGAACTTCAGACTTCAAGGGTGGTCAACTATTCAGGGGAGAAACATCAGGCTCAAATTTATCTCTGAATCAACTCAGAGCGAAAATCACATATTTTATTCGCAGAGTGGATCCTGACAATACACCCGCAGGTCACGATCCGAGGAAAGTTGCCTCATTCTTAAATTTCTTTAATTGCATGGATTTTGAACATCTCCGTTCATACACTGGCTGGAAGTCTTCCAGAGTGTTCTTTCGCCACTATGCGAAGCAAGTAGAGGAACTAAAAGAGATCTGTGGTAGCAGTGGGTCGCGGTGTTAACCCTACTGTTTAACTCTGCGAGGAACAGTGGTCTTAATTGGGACGATTAATTCCAGGGTGAGTGTGTAGTTACATACTGTACTACAAACTAAGTGAGGGCACTGTGTTGCCCATCCAGACTGTTCCATTTCCGAAGGTGAACCTAGCATAAGTGCAGACATGTGTGCCGAGCGTTTCTAACGCTAATGTCATTGATTTGTAATACAGGCTTTTATGACTTTGATACCTCGGTATCTTAAAAGTGGCATCTAATGTTTTTTCTTTAAGACAAACAAGCTCTGTTTACTATCATACTTATGCTTAAAGTTTTGGGTTATCCTCTTCTTATATATATATATATATATATATATAATTGTGGTTAACCTGTCTATTCATTGCCTGTCAATAATCTGGTTCTTGAGAACCTTGCGTCTCCTTCACCTGTGTCAATTTATTGGTATAATTGAGCATTCATTCTATGTACCTTATCTGGGATAATTCTAATAGAATTGTTCCTTTATGCAAGCTATGTTGCATTGGTTTTCCTCCTATGCGGATATAAAACCTTTGTCCAATACAAGTATTGTGCGGAAAACTGGTCGATATTTCATATTGACGCAGTGGTCCTTTACAAACTATGCTTTACTTAATATAGGGCGAGACCACTATATTAGCTTGCCTGGTATTCATACATAGATATATGTATTCTTCGAGACTTTTCCAGAGTCTAGTAGGACTCTTCCCTGTAGGGGGCAGGAAGCTCTAACATAGTTTATAGTTAGTTGAAAAGATGTATAACGGTAACATCTTAGGTCTCTAGGTCTAGTCGACCGGGAAAAAATTACCTCCGGGGAGTACGGCACGTTCTGAGAATCCACAGATACAGTAATGCTCTGGTACACTTCCATCAGGACGACATGGCTTGAGCCCAAAAAACGGATTCTGAGCGAAGCGAAAAATCTATTTTTGGGTGAGATGGCCATGTCGTCCTGATGGACCCACCCTTGCCTTTCTAAGAAAGGGCTGTAGGACCCCTCCCTACATACAGTATCTGTAGCACCTCGTGTACGCTACAAGGAATACAGATGGCGCCAGGATTGGCGCCAGGCACGCATACGAATCGGGGGATAGGGAAGCCTTGGGAGCGGCTCCCCTTTTTCTTTCCCGAATTCGTATCTCGTCAATCACCTCCTACGAGACGAAATCTCTGTCCAGGTTGTAGATTGCCATGTGACGTGTCTAGAATACGTCCTCTGATATGTCGCGATATCCCTTTCACGAGGGATACTCGCTCCAGGAGTTAGAATTCTGGTACCTTAAGGTAAATTCTCTGGGAATATCGCCGTAGTTGTAATATACCCTAGGAAGCTACCCTATAGGAACTTCCATCAGGACGACATGGCCATCTCACCCAAAAATAGATTTTTCGCTTCGCTCAAAATCCGTTATATATATACATATATATATATATATATATATATATATATATATATATATATATATATATATATATATATATATATATGTGTGTGTGTGTGTGTGTGTGTGTGTGTGTGCTTGTGTGTGTGTGTATTAAGTATTTGCAGTGGATATTCGATACATCAAATGATAACACAGAATGAGACATGGCAACTAGATTTGTAACATTCTAACGCTTTCACTAACAAAATAATAATAATAATAATAATAATAATAATAATAATAATAATAATAATAATAATAATAATAATAATAATAATAATAATCTTTATTTCAGCAAAAGCCATATACAGAGTTACAATTGGGGTACAGTGAGTGATCTTACACTTTTGACAGCAGTAAAAAAAAAAAGATGAGATATGCAATAGTGTTAGTGATATATATATATATATATATATATATATATATATATATATATATATATATGTGTGTGTGTGTGTGTGTGTGTGTATTAAGTATTTGCAGTGGATATTCGAAACATCAAATGATAACACAGAATTAAATATGGCAACTAGATTTGTAACATTTTAACGCTTTCACTAACAAAATAATAATAATAATAATAATAATAATAATAATAATAATAATAATAATAATAATGATAAAAATAATAATAACAAAAATAATAATAATAATCTTTATTTCAGCAAAAGCCATATACAGAGTTACAATTGGGGTACAGTGATCTTACACTTTTGACAGCAGTAAAAAAAAAAAAAAAAGATGAGATATGCAATAGTTTCAGTGATATATTACAAACATCAATAAGCTGGTTGAACACAGAGTTCTAAGGTCTGGATAATAAAATCACACTAGCATTAACGCTTAATAATGAGGATAACATGCATATCAGCAGACAAAAAGAGAGGGAGAAAAAAAAATGGCGATGACAATGATAATTATGTTGGAACAAAAATTGCTTAAATAATGATAGAACTCTGGGAAAAAAAAAGAAATCTAGTCACAGAGCAGGTGGTGTGAAGGAAATACAGGACTTCCTGACAACAAAGATATAACATAATAAAACACGTTATCATAACATTACTGGGTATTATACCAAAGTTATTTAGTGATGAAGATTTGGCATAGCTACACTATCAAAGATTGGTGAATGCAATTCATTGTACTGACGCTTCCCTATTCCAGGTTTCCCACATTTTGGATTCTATTATCGCTGCACTTGCAAGCACATTTTGAATTAAGGGATTTTCACTAAATCGTAGGCGGGAGATGAGACCTACTATAGAGCGTCGAATGATGGTTTTTAGGTTATCCAGTCTATTTTCAACAAACATCACTGAAGCTGAATGGTGCATCGGGTATTGGAGAGGCGTCTTAGGATATCATTGTGAATGACTGTGATACGTCTCATCGATTCACGCGTATAGTTTGCCCATAGCGAGCAGCCGTACACGTTATAGCAGTAGGTTTAAGATAGGATTTTTTTATATCTTGGCGGCAGAAGGCAAATCTTCTCGTTACCATGTTCCCTAGACACCACAATTTACCACGCCTGTCTTCAACATAAGATATGTCCTTTAAATCTTTCGTAATGATGTGACCTAGGTAAGGAAAATCATTGACAAATGCTAGCTGATGGTTTTGGAGGAAAATATGTGGGTCTTCTACGAATCGGAGCGCTCTAGGAAGAACAGACGTGCACTGTGTCGTCGATTCGTTATAGATTATGTCATGTTCATTAGCGTATGCAATGCAGGTGTCGATAAGACGTTGTAGGCCTTGTGCAGAGGGGAAGGTGAGGACCATATCGACAGCGTAGCAAAGGTTATTCATGGTAAATCCATTAACTGTACAACCAATGGGAAGTGAATTCAGTCTGATATTCAAATCGTCTGTGTAAACATTAAATAAATATGGTGAGAGGATGCCTCCTTGCCTGAGACCGTTAGATGAACCGAATGGCTGAGAAAGGACATTGCCCCATTTGACATAGAACTGTTGTATTGAGATATAGAGGAGTTCCCCTTCTGCGTAGTTTCAAAAAGAGTTTCAGATAATTTACTCTGTCGAATGCCTTCCGCAGGTCTACAAAACATAAGTAGACAGGGGAGGCCGAGGATATATAGCAATTCAATATCTCCTTTGAAGTACATATACAGGTGCCAGTCGAGTGGTTAGTCTTAAAACCAAATTGATTGTCTGCGGTGTGGAGAAAGGGTGCAAGGCGACGGAACAGAAGAGATTCAAATATTTTCAATGAAATTGTTGTGATGGCGATGGGGCCATAGTTTCCTGGGTCACTCGCATCCTTCAGTTTGTTTTTTATGAGAGGTATTAAGTGGACAAGTAGAAGGGTTTTGGGGAGATATTGGTGTAATATACAGGCATTAAATAGTACAGAGAATAGGATATAAATTATAGGGTAGCAAAATTTGAAAGCCTCGGCAGGAAGGCCATTGCAGCCGGGTGCCTTATTACCAGGTAATTTCTTGATAGCCTCGCACACGTCACTTGGGGAGATACGATCACTATATTGAAAATCCCTATTGACATTGATGAGAGTATCCACTTCATTTCGGGTACCCTGGTCATTTATACAATTTAGGATGGTACTAAGTTGATCAACCCCCCCATTCTTGCAATGGATTCTTCGCCTACTCTTTAGGATAATTTGTTTGACTTTGGGTTTAGTGAATTAATATCTTTCCAAAGATGGGGGAAGTCATGGGTGGTCAATTTTCTGGACAATGCATCGGCTCGTAGCTAATTTTCGGTACTACGACATTGACAAAGAGCAAGTTTGAACTGTGCTCTCGCTTGCCTCATCTGTAGAGCAAGGGGACCTTCTCTCTGGCTACCATCGTTCCTCCAAAGAAGGAACATTTCTCGAGAGTGTGCATAGAGGTCTTTAACTAAATAATTCCAACCAGGTATGTTTCGATGGTTACCTCTAGAGAGTCTAAACGTGTCTCTTCCCGAGCTCCGTAAGGCATTCATTATATTTACGTAGAATTCCTTTAGTTTTTTTTTATGCTGTTCGTTGGGGAACTTAGGATTATTGCAGAGCAGGGCTTCAGCAGGTTGAGTTATCGAGCGGAGATTACTTTCAGATAAGTGTTTGAATGCAGTGGATTTTTGGAGGTTGGAGAAATCCCATGAGACGGATAGTAGCCTCTCCCTTTGGATGGGTACTGCCGGGAGGGAGGGTGTATGAAATGGGACCTGCAGGGGTATGTGGTCGAATGCAGACGATAGGTCGTATCGTATAATACATTCAGTGATAGAGCTATGCAGGCGGTCAGTGGTAATACATGATCAAGCCAAGATGTGTTGGACATAATATTTCTGTTTTGTATATAAGTAAAGGAGGAAGGAGGCAGGATGGCAACATCGCTAATTTGAAGAGATTGTTGAAAACAGAGACGCTGTAATTCATTATAGAAAAGTCTAGATGGGTGCGCATTAAAGTCTCCTATTAGGCACACATGGTCAGCGGAGGTATCATTAATAATACCTTGGACTTCTAGTAATATACAATACTGATCAAAGTTTGACTGGCACTCCCAGGGGAAGTATGCATTAATCACTAATATGGTTTTACCTTCGATCATTACTTGCAGGCCGAGAAGTCTGTCAGTTTGATACGTCACTGGTTTCACGCACTTATCCAGAGATCTATGCCATAGAAGTGAGAGACCTCCTTTCGGACAACTTTGAATGATGTAGTCGTGAGTAACCATCGATGAGACAGAGAAACTGTTATAATCAGCATGAACCAAATCACGGATAGCCAGGTCATGGGGGAGGAGTAAGGTTTCTTGCAGTGCAATAATGCCACGGAAATCATTGCAGAACTCATTAAGAACAGGTAAATTCCGTTTGATCCCGTATATGTTCCAAGATAAAATACTTAATGACTCCATGAATTTCGTTGACCTTTGGAGATAAGAGCAGAAATCTCAGGGGGTGTGGGTGTGGCAGGTGCCGGGGCGTTGCTGGGGGAGGCTGATTGTCGTAGATGAATTTGGGCGACTAGGGTCGCTGGAGGAGGATGATCTCTCTTAAGATCATAAAAGGACACATGTGCTCCTAGGCCAAAGTTTTCGCCTACTAGGAGCTTTCGATGATGGAATAAACAAGAAACCCTGTATGCAACTTGACCTTCTACCTTACACTTGAGGCTATGAAGAATGAGGGGGTCTGATCCTGTTATATCCCTAACATGTAGCCTGATGGCATCTTCAGTCACTGAGGAAAGCAGGTTGTGGACAACGACGTGGCATCTCTTTGGGCGGTGGTGAGGGGAGATATTCCCGGATGAATGCTGGTTGACCTGTCAGTGGTTGCTGTCGGGTCGGAACTTTTTCTTTTGCCGGGAGGTCTGCCATCCCTCGTCGTCTTCTTTGGGATTTGACATTAGCGCTCTGGAATATGAGTCGGTCGTAGGGGGGAGGGGGCAGAGGTAGGAGTGGGTGGTACTTCTGTCTAACGATGGGGAAGGGGAAGCGGTGGTATCCAAAACTGGTGTTTGCTTCGTAATGATCCTTGGCCCTGTATCAGGCAGGCCAGAGAGGGTGTTTTGTGGGTCCGAGGTGGGCGTGGGGTCAGTCGAGGGTGGTTCATGTATTAATTGGGGTTGGTCCGGGGGGTCATTCAACTTATTATATTTTCCCTTCGATTCTCCAATTTGATTTGTTATCTCATTGATTTTTAGCCCCATTGAAGCGAATGCATCATTGATTTGCAGGGCCATTGCATCACTGATTTGCTGCTTCATTGCAGTGATGGCATCACTGATTTGGTGACCCAATGCATCACTGATTTGTTGCCTCATTGCAGCGATTGCGTCACTGATTTGCTGCCCTACTGCATCACTAATTTGCTGCCTCATTGCAACGATTGTATCAGGGATTGCACGGAGATCTTCAGAGTTATTTGACAGCGCAGTTGACAACTCCAAGGCTTTTACTGCAATGTTATGTACAGTCAATATATTGAGGTCAGCTGGCTGTGCAGGAGGTAGATTGTATGGGTTATCTGGGCAAATGGTAACATTTGTTGTGGTTTTGAGCCATGTTGAAATGAGAGAGATTTTCTTCTGAGAAGTCAGGCTCTTTGCATTTCGATCATTCCGAATGCCATCAGGCATATAGTCTTTGCACGAGACATATGCAATTGTGATATCTTCTTCCGAGAAAAGATTTCTCACGACATCTGTGATGGACTCCGGATCGCTGTTGTAAGAACGAGAATTGATAAAATAAACACAATTGTTCTGTATGTGAGGGATGGAGGGACGAGAGGCACTATCGACACTCGGGGCCATTTTTTCTATGCCAACCTTGTATTTAGGGTGAGCTAAGAGCAAACCGTTACTCCTCTCTTTTTATATTTCTTATTTTCACTCTTTGAACCAAAAGCAGCCAATGGTACTGAGGGAGAAAGAAATTTCGGGCACTGATTGGATTAGAGGGAAATTTTCAAGTATAACAGGAAGCACAGGATTGCAAGTGATAGAGAATACTTCACCAGGTAGAATAGCATTTTAAGCACATACACACATATTTTTAATGGGAAAGCGCGTAAATGACCATAGTTATTCCAGTAAGTGTCCGGAGCGCCTCTGAAGCCCGTCCACCTCACTCTCTCTCTCCTTAACAATACCAAAAACACCCCTTTGCTGTCTTTGCTCGTTAAGGTTGGAGAAGCTTCAGCCCATTTGTCTGTTTTGTCATGGGAACACTAGAAACATATGACAAACGATTTCCCTGAGTGTCTGCGTTCGTTTGATTCTAACTGTACTCTTATACTTATGTCATGTTCAATAGAAAGGGAAATATATTGGCCAATTGTCATGGGTAGATACAATACTTTTAAAATGATATAATAAAACACAAAAATATCCATTCCCAAAGAGTGAGCGAGGCAAGACGAGATTCAACAACGGCCCTGTTTAGCAAAACCTATCATCACTCGACTATCGCCAGCATTTTGAAAGTAAACCAAGCCTCACCGAGAGTGCCTGCCATGATAAGGAAACTGTCCTGCTTTGACCAAGATGTCATCGTCTTTCATTACTACTGTAGTTTTGGTTGCCCCAAATTGATGATAAGGGACAGCAGTCCCTGGTTCATAAATAAGGTGATTCACTCGGTCACAGACATGATGAAAATTGAAAATTTGTCAGTGGCCGCATATAGAACTTTACCTAATGGCTTGGTAGAATAATGTAATAGGGAAGTGGTGAAAGTTTTAGGTTACTTTGTGGCTGATAACTCTCGATATTGGCCCGCCATGCTTCCCACTGTTAAGCTAGCTTTAAACATTGCATATAATGCATCATTAAGAAGCATGCCTTTCTTATTAGTGTACGAACAGAATTTTGTATTACCATATATTGTTTTGATAAAACAGTAACAATTACTGAACCATTTAACTGAGCTGTCGTATGTGAGTTAAATCTGGTATAGAGAATAATGAATACTTCTGAAAAGTTCTTAACAATGGCTAGCAAAAAACATAGTATTCCTAACAGCGGACAGGTCAAATAAGGACAGGTAAAGATATTTTAAGGTAATTATGTTTTTCTTAAAAGATTACTGCCCAGGAAGCATAAACTAGAGACTGTGCATTTTGGTCCGTACTAAATAAAGGCGTTGAACCTAGCACAGTTGTTATAAGGTATTGTTAGAGGTGTAATGTTTGAACACCCTGAGGCGTACGTGCACGCAGTTTCTGAGGATACAGCTTTCATAAGTTTTAATAAGTCCGTCTCCTTATCCCAGCATGTGGGACATTCCAAAATTTCATGAGTAGGAAAATTTTCTTCGCAGGCCTTATTTCTTCTTTTCATATATGTTACATATAAATTTGATGATGAAAGGAATGTTTGCCTAAGTATGTGCCTAATGTAGTGAGTAATGCTGAATTTCTAACATACCCCTGGCCTAACTACTTGTGAGAACCTGATATATAGTGAAGAAAAGGTCAGGTGTGTGCCGTCAGACAAATGCCATGTTAAACAGATACTCTTTGTGTGGTTTCTGATTACGGCTGGGGGTTAATACTTAGGGTTCATACCTCAGGGCAAGGCAATGTTATAAGAACGTGTGCATACAGTTACCTTGTCCATAGATGTGGTTATAGTGAATGAGTAGCGGGAAAATTAAATGAATTTTTCGGAAAATTAATAGTGAACATGACAATAGAAACCAACAATAATTACCAGGAATATGTAGAGTAGATTAGACGTAATAAAGGTTTTTGAAAGAAACAGGAACCAATTTGTTTCCTTTTCTAGGGTAGTTTTCGAGTTGGCTCTCGGCACGTGGTTAATTAGTCAGAATCCAAGTATAACACAGACTGAGAAAACTAAGAACTTTAATTTACCTTGATATTGTAATCAAAAGAATCTCTAAACAAAGTGCTATGAAAGAAATTCGATAAAATTAACCTTCATGTGCATTCTTCATTACTGGGTGAGACAAGATGCCGTTTGCCTATATGAACTCATTTCAATGCTAGTTAAAGCTCCGGGGTCGTAGGGGAGATGTGTCTCCGTGTC
This sequence comes from Palaemon carinicauda, assembly GCF_036898095.1. Lineage (NCBI taxonomy): Eukaryota > Metazoa > Arthropoda > Malacostraca > Decapoda > Palaemonidae > Palaemon > Palaemon carinicauda. Next base: position 139,910,943 of record NC_090725.1, read on the forward strand.
CACGAGTAGCTGTTGACGGGATGACCCCAGGGCTTCTTCGAAATAGTGGATGACTGTAGTTGAGTTGGTAACGACTTTCTTTGTGTTATAGAACAATGGTTTGTTAAAGGACCACACTCAAATTGTGTTACGTATTATTCTTTTTAATAGTCACGCAAATATTTTTACTACCTTTCTAATGACTTCACAATTCATGTAATCTGATTAGGATACCAATATATAATGATTATGAGTAAAGTAACGTCCCCTAGTTTGTTGTATCAGGGAAAAATGTGGGAAATTCACCTATCCGAAGGTATCAGTAAAATATAAACATTAACAGCTTGTACGATATCAAGGACCGATTTTTCATTATAATTTATTACAAACACTAATCAGAGAGATATTAATGTGTTAATAATAACTATAAATAGTCCTAAATGAGCTATAGAGATAGTTGATGTAATGGCCAAAACTGGTGCGTGGTTCACGTTAAGGAGATTATGCTGTAAACCAGGACAGGTTTACTAAGAGCAGGAGCAAGAGCCCATTCCTGCCGGCACAACGCCAGTTCAAGCCCTTATTGTCACAACTGCAAGAGGATTATTGATGAGGCTGTGTAATACCCAAGGGGGTCTTCCATATTTGTAAGTAACAGAGAGCAGAGGAAGAAAAGACAGTATTTATGATGATATGTGCGAACTGCAGCGTATAGTATTTCATTTTAATGTTGTGTAAAGTGCTTTTATTTTCATGTGTGATTAATCCACTTTTTAATCACATATTAGGCTGAATATTTTCTTGATCTGCTCCGAATATGAAAGTCATTCATATATTACAGAATAAGGGGCAAGTGCGCACCTTCTCCGGGAGTGAGAAGCATGTGTGGGGGAGTATTTTTCCAGGCTCATTTCCAGAGAATATGTATAATCATAGATGCTTTTATTTTGGTCTTATAGTATGTAATGATTCGGGTTTTCACACATGGAGATTATTGACTCATTGACTGTTTCACGTGATAGGTGTGTGGGACACGTCTTGATAACGCACGAGTGGGGTTAGATTAATACAGGGGTAGGTTGATACACCATCTATATCATCATATGGCAAGAGTTGGCCCCGAGGTTCTTAATATGTTTAGACACAATTATCAGCCTTCCCCTCGATGAATGTAAAAGAAGTTGATCACCCGTTGCAAAACTACAAGCAAAAAATTTTTTTGGAATATCTAAGTAAGTATTTAGACCATTCATATAATTTTTCATAGTTCTGAATGAAACTAATGTTCATAAAAACTAATGTGGTTTTTTAAACGATTGTTTTTTTTTTTTTTTTTTTTTTTTTTTTTTTTTGCTTCATTTTCCAATAATTCAAAAGTATTGCTAAATTTATGACGAAGAATAATTCCCTATGGGAGTTCGTCGTTATAATCAGTAACAACTTGCCCCACATGATACACAGTTGTGACAACTCACCACAAACAAATGGAACTTTAGTTTTATTTATCGAATTATTACTTTATATTTTAGGATTATCAAAATGGTTAGGACTTCGAAACAATGACAAATAGGGTTGATAACAATAACATCAGTCTTTTTTGGAATTAGTAGTCGAAGGTGTCATTTGTCATAAAGAGTGTTTAGAAAAGATTACAAGGAAAGACGAAAACCTCGAATGATTTGCTAGGAATTGTTGCCAGTGTATTGCCCATGGTCACAACATTAGAAGAGATAAAAAGACTTTTCCCTATAATCGGAATTTTTTGGGGGGATGATGAATTTCTTCCTGATGTTACTGATCGTCCACAAGACAATCCACAGGATACACTAGTAGTTAGAGAAGCCATATAGGTAGGCAATGAAACCAACGCAAATGATGAAATCCCATTACAGATCACTGGACTTTGCATAGGCTTCATGATACCTACCTGAGAACCATCTCAAGACCATTCAACTCCCCAGCACATAACAAGCCTTGAGTATATGATTCCAGACACTGTTACAGGCGCAAGTAAGGATGGTTAAGATAGGCCATACATATACCAATCACATCCTACGATAAATACTGAGCAAAGACCTACTGGAGAAATCAAATCTCAGAGGAGA
>NC_090725.1:139918026-139920526 GCF_036898095.1 Palaemon carinicauda
ATCTAGTACAGAACTTCTTCACTGCCTTTGGTGTCTTCATTCCAAGAACTTTCTTTCCCCCACACATAGTATCTGGGCCCTCCTTTTCAGGTGTCACATCAACTGAAGAAACGATGTGGCATAATTTTATGGAAGTACTTCTTATGTCATGTTTTATAATGCTGTAGCCTAATATCTGTAAGGGTATTCAAACAGTAATCTACCATTATCTTAGTTTTAAATTATTTTAGTTTCTGATTTTAGTTCTTAAAATACCAACTTTCTTCCCATTTTACCTAATTTACCTGTTATACTATACCCTCTCTTCTTTATCTTTTTGAGATCAAGATTTTTGGTAGATTGTTTAGCAATCAAATAAACTTTTAAGTCTGTCCCTTTTGAATGCTTGCTGGGGGACTTCTTTAGGGGTTATCAAATGCGCTCAAAATCTTCACCTTTAAGCATCTTTTACTTGGTTGAGGGGAGTAACTGTGTTATATTAAATGTCTCAAGTATCAAGCCTGTGATGACTTAAATTAATGTTTGGAGTCTATTACAACTAAAATAGTTATGAAATCTTAGTTCATTAGTTGAAATGGAAAATTATCAAAAATAGAGATAGTCGTACAAAATATATAGCTATGGTATCCAGTTATATACGTACCTACAATAAGACTTTTCATGCTCATGTGATATTTATACATAATGTATGCAATCATCTATTAATAGACTTAGATATTTTATCATTAGTAAGTTCTTAATGTACAAAATTATTCTAGCAAAATAAATCCGACATGAATTAACAAGGCTAAGGATGATGAAATATTTTCCAGTATGGCTTGATAGAAACCTTTAGTTTATATATATATATATATATATATATATATATATATATATATATATATATATATATATACATAGTTACACACATATATATATATATATATATATACATATATATATATATATATATATATATATATATATATATATATATATATATATATATGTATATATTTATTTATTTATTTATTATCCTTGATAATTATTTTGTAGCTCACGAAAGATTTTTTCCAGTATTTCAACCATATCTATCTTATAGTAACATCTCTGTTTTGTATTAAGAACAATAGCAAAATTATATTTGGAATTTTTTACCGAATTATTTATTGTCAAATTTTCCATGTTTTACTCTAATTTCTATTCCATAACAGCAGTTCAAAATAACTTGGAAAATGTATGAGTTTTTTTTTTCTATCTATCAAATAAGATATCCCCTTCAATATCGGCAGATGACATCCGATTTCATTAAGATGTAACTGACAAAACAAGCCCCAGGGATGACAAATCGCATATGAAGACATATTCTGAATAGCAGATGGTCATTTCGACTACATGTAACCTTCCAGAAATGATTCGAAGCATCATTCCCTTTTGACAGTCACTGAAGAGCTATGATATGCTTCAGTACGCTCCAGTGCTTCTTGTGAAGTTGTGAGTCTTCAACAATCTTGCTGTCATCATCGTCACTACTCAGTGCGCTTCCTGCAGGGACCGCCCAGAGACTCGACCAATGGTTTGGTCGCCGAAAAAGTAACGGCGTTCTAGTTTTCTGTGGATGACACCAAAGTTTTTGAATTCACAGACCTTAGATATTAAGGCTACTCATGGTATGGCAGAAACCGTTTTAAGTATGGAAGGGTGGACCTGTTTTCATCAGCACAAAAAAAAAAAAAGGAAAAAAAAAAATCTTCACCTCAACGGCATATGCTTTCGGTGAAAGGGCTCACCGATTTGAGAGCCTTTTTTTCCATTCCTCTCCATACATTGAGCAGCTGTAATAACGATGAGGACAGTGACAATAAGCTGAGTGCCGGGACATTAACCAGGGTACTGAGAACTGGAGGGTCGTGGAAATTGAAGATGCTACTATCCACTATAGATCAACTGGGAGAGCTAAGGTTGGTCCAACTACTTTTGGAGCTAGAAATATAAGAGAAAACTTAACAGAGGTCATACATACGCGAATGATTCGATAAAGAAGAAACTCTGTGACTGGGAAATGAAAGGGGACTGGCAGAAAATAAAGAAAAAACCTCATATTATGTAAGATGTTATAACAAGAGTAATGTTTTGAAAAGTAACCTCTTAACCCGCATGTCCGAAAAACTTTTAAGAAGCCACGATGGAATAAAGATAATCTGAATCTTACTTTTAGAGACAATTGTACTTCGAATACTTTGAGTTCAAAAAAAAAAAAAAAAAAAAAAAAAAAAAAAAAAAAAAAAAAAAACTGCTGTGATAGCAGATAAAAGAAATTGGGTTGAGATAATAAAAATATAATTCGAATTATGGTAGATTATTCTACTTTATTTGGCGGTATTCCATTATGGTATTTTCACAAAGATCCTAACGTATAGGACCATCTTTTATATCACACATAACATTTGTGTCCGAGGAAACCTATGTATCTTCCAAAAGCTGCCACTATACATGTGATCGCTTTTCAGCGCAATTTCTC
>NC_090725.1:139925526-139943026 GCF_036898095.1 Palaemon carinicauda
TCATAAACCGCCAGTAATTGGTCAGTTACGGTTGGATGTCATTTAAGACTAATTCAGGAATTTCGCCTTCAGGACTGGAAGGTGTAATACGTGACTCAACACTTTCTCATGGAGCGGTGACAGATGCACTTGATTACAAGAAAGGCGCAATGATTTCGTGGAACCTTCCTGCAGCTCCAGAAAAGGACTTGACGATTGTACTGTATATGGTTGGCTTACAATCACGCCGCAATTCCAGGTAAAAAATTTTAGATTCTTGATGTAGATTCTTTGTGAAATTTAGTTTGGTGTTCTTTAGTTTCACTCGTGAGCAAGACTTTAAAATACTGTACACCTGGTCTGTGGACTAGAATTTGTGATATAACAGTATTTCTATTTTATTTTTGTCATATCATATCATTCTAGTAAAGAATTGGTCATTTGAAAACAAAACTCTGATTGTAATTATATCGAAAAAAATGTATCCTCTCTATAAAGAAATTTTTGGGCTCAAGCCATGTCGTCCTGATGGAAGTTCCTCAGGTAGCTTCAAAAGGATATATTATATACTACAGTGATATTCCCAGAGAATTAACCTTCAGGTTCCAGAATTCTAACTCCTGGAGCGAATATCCTTAAAATTTTCTCAAGGATATCGCATAATATCAGAGGACGCATTCTTGACACGTCACATAGCAATCTCCACCCCAAACAGCGTTAACGCTTCGAGGGGGACGTGGCAAAAGAATAGAAGGGGGCCGTAACAAGGTTACCCCCGTTCCCGTACTACTATTGACCACCACCCCAGCGCCATTCCCAGGATGGCGGACATTCCTTGTAGCATTGAGCGTGGTGCTACAGCTACAGTACGTCAGGGAGGGAACTGAAGATCTTTTCTTTTAAGAAAGAAGGGTGGGTCCATCAGGACGACATGGCGATCTCACCCAAAAATAGATTTTTCGCTTCGCTCAAAATCCGTTTTTTGGGCTCAAGCCATGTCGTCCTGATGGAAGTATACTAGAGCATTAATGTATCTGTGGATTTTCATCAGTGCCTTAACCTTGGGACAACCTTTCTATGATCATTTGGATCAATCGAGACAAATGACGTTACCATTATCCGTCATCATCACTAATCATCTCCGATGTTAGTACTTCCTGCCCCCTACAGGGAAGAGTCATTCTAGTCTGTGGTCGGTAGCTACCTGGCAAGATGAATAGAATTCTTTTGCTACATTAGGCTACTGACATAGGAGGCTAGACCTCCCTAGGCCACTCCTGAAGGGTCTGTACGATATGACCCTTCTTTCTGTAACCTAGCAGACTAGTCCTGTGTTAGTGGACCCTAGGCTGAGGAATAGAATTCTTCTAATGCTTAGGGGACACTGGTACTGCAACCCCGTTTCCTTTCCTTTAGAGGTGGTGGCGAGGGTGCTACCAACCTCTTATTTGTATTAATCTAACCCTAGGCTAAGGAATAGAATTCTTTAGCCGCCTGGGATAGTTCCAATACAGGAACGGAGTTGTTAGGTGGGGCAGGACAGGCTAAGGCCGGCTCCTGCTATACCTTTCACAGGACCCTCTTTTCCCTTCCCTTCTATTCCTTTATGTTGGCGAATCCAGGCAACCTTACTGTTGCCGGTGGGTTGCCGGGATCGACCAGACTCCCCCTCTTACAGTTGATAGCTGCCGGCCGGCAGTCTTAACATCTGTCGGCCGGCAGTAATGACAGCTGTGAGCTGCCGGCCATTTTAGTTGCCGGCCGGCAGTAAAGACTACTGCCGTCCAGCAGTCATGGTGACTGCTGGCAGGCAACCAGGGCAGCTTCCGGCCGGCAGCTGCTGGCCATGTTGGCTGTAAGTGGGAAGTCCCTTCTGTTTACAAAGGTTCTTCAGTTCTTTCTTGAACTGCTAGCAACAGTGGCTACTGCCGGGGTGCTGCCTACCAGGCCAGCACAGAATGGTGCCTGCTCAACCGGCAGCATGCCGACTGTACTGATACTGCCGGCCGGCAGTGCTGGCCAGCGGTGCCGGCCGGCAAGGTTTAGACAGATCCTTGCCGGCGACAGTACTGTAGCTGGATGGAAGCTTGAATTTTATATTCTCCCCTTCCATTTGAACCTTCTTTCTGGGGAAGGTTGTAATAGTAGACTTTTACATCCCTTTTACTGTATATATATATACAGTATTAGGTAGCCTGTTCTCCATGTTATCTCTCTTTCTTTTAGCTAGCAGGCTAGATGTGCTAGCATTAGCTAGCTATGTCTACGACATGCTGGCTGTACTACAGTATACGTTTACACAGGTAGTTAGTATTTCTGCAGTATAGGATATACTGCAAATAGAAAGCTTCTGTATATTTTATGCTAGTAGTGTTTTACCAAATATTTGTGGAACCGAATCTCATATTGAAAGAATTTAATTCTTCAATATTCTGATTAGAAATCAGTCTTCAGATTACCCTGCAATATTAAAATTTTAAGGACTGGAGATTACACTCCTAACCCTTAAAGTGCAGAGCCCTTATCCTCGAGTCTCTATGATTAGGAAACGCTATGTTTTAATTTTGTAAGGGGGGTCACAGCAACTAAGTTGAGTGGGATAAATACAAATATATGTCTTTCCTTTCCCCAGTCCAGTTGGCATCATGCCAGCTGGACCGTACAGTCAGTTGCTTGACAGAAAGGCAACACATTGGCTGGATCATACTATATATAATTATACAGTAGCCAGTATATTGCAATATAGTGCATACTGCAAATAGAAAACTACAGTATGGTTATACAGTAACTATTTCTAGTATATCTTGGGTATCCTCATGTGAGCTTATGCTGCAGCCGCTCTTACATTGAAGGAATAGTGTTTCTTCGTAAAGCTGATTGAGAAATCAGTCTTCCGTACCCCACAGTATTTAGTATGAAAGGGACAGTGGAGTATACACTTCCCTATCCCTAGGGGTTAGAAAACCCCTTTTTCAGTTGGAATTCCTTCGAAAAGGAAATTCCTATCACTTAATACTGAGGGGAGGTACCAGCATTTGCTTGCAAGGGATACACAAGTATGTGTCTCCTACTATCCCTTTATAGCTTGCTATCCTAAGCTATTCTGTTAAGATATGACTTTTGATTTATTGGTTATCAGTGAGATAATCAATCGTATACTCATTTTGTTTTCCTTTCTTTACAGGAGGAATGCCAGATGTCATGTGTTGCAGTCTTCTGCAAAACTAAGAGTAAGTGTTTTTACGGACATAATGTATGCAGGTTTCATGCCCCCTACAATATTATTTCCGAACACCTGCGGTATTGGAACCCGCAGGCCTGCAAAGTATGTCGGGCCCTATTGTCTGAAGGTTTCAAGAATCCCAAGTCGGTGGAGACTAGGGATGCAGCTCGTTTCAAACTACGCAACTGGGTGAGAGTCTTTCAGAAAATCTCTCCGGGACCTTACCTGCCTAATGACAAGATGCGTAGGTTACTATTTCCAACAGCGAGTAAGGAAATAGTGGTACCCCAGACACGAGGTACATTTCCAGATGGCCAGATAACCTTCGGGAAGGAGGGCAAAAAGCGGAAACGGGAAGAAGGGGAGAATGTCCGGTTGGAATTGTCTCCGTCCCAACAGGCTCATGAGCCAATGACATCGATATCTCCGCCTTCTATCCCTCTTAGATGGAATGAACCAGTTATGGGCCCAAGTCAAGAATCTAGTAGAAAATTTGTGCAAACAGAGCACAAAGCAGGAAGCGAAATGCAAGGTAGAGCTTGGTAAAGCTCCACTTGTCGCTCCTAAAGGGTCGTACAAAAGACTCGTAGATCAAGACCTTCTGACATGCTCCACAACCAATCCCTGGAGGTTTGCAGAGCTAATGCCGATTTTAAACGGCAAACTCTACATCTCGGAGAAGATTGGTGCTGTTCCTTTGGACAAAATCCAGTTCTGGCCAAGCTTTGACGCTTTCCCGAGCTGTTTCATTAGACTGAAGGATGAACCAACATCAGAAAAAGGAACGGAATCAAAGGAGGTTATGATTCTCGACAATGATAAAGCACAGGCTATCCTATCAAGCATCATAGAAAAGGCGGGTTACTCGGTGTCGAAGGTATCCATACCGGGTAACAAGCACTCTTCCTTTCTTGCTCCTGTTTCAATTTCATTCCCCTTTACAGAGAAGGCTTTCAAATATGTCACTGAGGCAATAGAGACAGGTAAACCGTGTCCTACACTCAAGGAGTGCGAGCCTCTGTCACTAGCATATCCCAGACAGGAGAAGAACTAGAAGGAGGTCCATTTCACCTTTTCAGTAGGAAGACTTGAGGCGGATGCCGCCAGTCGACAATTTAAGGAAAATCTTCCAAAATTATCTGAGTTTCTCTTACAGGATGAACAAGAAACAAAGGAGAGACTTGCAGCCTCCTTATCTCTACAGAACTACATAGAGTTCTGTTAGGCTCATCAAGATACCCCAGACATGCTTAAGGTCTTTGTCAAAATACATATGGCTATTTTGGTAAAAGACCTTTATGCCTTTATAAAGACTAGAAGAACATTTAGGGAGTTTGTGTTAGCTAACGCAATAGCGAAGCACGATACACAGAAAGCCAATATCTTCCAACATCTGGGGTAAAGACCTCTTTCCAGACGAGGTAGTCAAGGAAATGATTAAGAACACCTCTACGGAGAAAGTAGGACTTCTCCGAAAGTGGGGCATCCTTTCAAAAAGAGAATCTTCCAAGGTTGTGGGTCCCCAACCTAAAAGGAAGATGGAGAGTTCTGGACATCCATTTCGAGCGGTTCAACAACGATCCACAGTTGTAGTGACCGAGATGTCACAGACAGATGGTCGTAAAGAGATTCCTACTGATCAGTCGAAGCATAGAAATGCTTCTAGTAGGAGGGAGATTCCTTTAGGATCGCTGGACCTTCGATCCTAGGGTCCATGGCCTAATCAAGATGGGACTAAGATGAGAGGTGGAGATATCTCTACCACCATTTCCTCTACTCCTCCGATTATCCAAAACCCTCCTGGAGGAGTTTACCTGAGAGCTCTAGAGCATACAGGTGGTAAGGAAACTTTAGTCCACCGAATTCCAGGGAAGGCCGTTTTATGTTTACGAGAAGGACTCAAGAAAATTCAGAGTCATTCAGGACTTATCGCCACTCAACAAGTCCAAATAAAACAATGATTCCAGGAGGTTTATCCTCCTGAACATAAGGACCCCGCTGCAAAAAAGGGTGCCTATAGTCTTACCAGACCTGAAAGTTGTCTATCAGCTTCTTCCAGTCAATCACCCTTTCCCCTCCTATCTAGGATTCAGGTTACACAAAGTAACGCACTTCCTAGGAAAGATACTCGTCAGACTAGACAGAGTCCTAGCTGCCTTCATAAAATTAGCAGACACAGTCATGCAATATTTAAGCCTAAGAAAGGTTCAGGCAACAATGTTCCTGGACAAGAGGCTGGGGTGGGCAGCACCCAAGGTGGCTGGTCTATGAACATCCGAAGAAATGATCCGGTCCCCGGAACATCATGGATGAAAGATAAATTTCAGATTCACAAAACGAGAACAGGGAGGAACCTTGTTCTCTCTCCAGTTCGCAATAAAGGCAGGCCCTGTGCTAAAAGCATGGCTGCAAGATGCGCTGGGAGCCTGGAGAAAACAAGCATCAAATGCTCGAAGAGGCCTAAAAAGACCGATAGCGGTCCTTCCTTAATCGCTACCCTAACAAAGGTCAAAGCCCGAAAATCCCAAGACCATGTTGGTCCAGTCATGAGTAGGGAAACTCTCTCTAAGCAGATCAGATTGTCTACAGCTGATCTGGGACTCCGGAGCGATAACGCGACACTGCAATCGACGATGCTAAGAAACGTCTCATACAGTTTAAGTGTAGTTAGCCATCCCTTACCTAAAGGGACGGCACCTGTCAGCAGTTCACATACAACCAATCCGCAATGTGACAGTGGATGCTCTACTCAGGCTCAGTCCGATAGAGTTAGAATGGTCCACGGACGCAGACCTATTCTCTCCCAGATGGGAACAAGTCCCCGAACTGCAATCCGACCTCTTCATTACGAGCACTGTCAAGGAACTACCTTGATATGTAGCCCTATACGAGGATCCTCTAATTTAAATGATAAACATCATGTCTCTGAAATGGAAGGGATAGACTTGGGATTTCCAGTTCATCCCGTCCAATCACCTGCTGAGAGTCCTCAACATGCTGAGATCCTTCCAGGCGGGAGTAGCTCTGTTGGCTCCCAGGTAGCCCAAGAACAATTTATCCTCCTTGAGGAAGGAACAGAGGCTGAGGCTGTCCTTTATCCTGAACCCGGGACAACTCCAGAAGGTTCAGAGATTAATTGCCTTCGATTTATTACAGAGAACCCAAACCCTTCATTGCATGATTTTCTTGCCCTAGCGGTTAAGAAAAGATTTGGGATCTCAAAAGGCAATATAGAATTCTTAGAGGAATACAAGTCTAAGTCAACTAGAAGACAATATGAGTCATCATGGAAAAAGTGGGTTGCTTTCGTAAAAGCAAAAGGACCGAGAGAGATTTCAATGAACTTCTGCATGTCCTTCTTTATCCATCTTCATAAGCAAGGTATGGCGGCCAACACGATAACTACGTGCAAGTCAGCCTTGACTAGACCTCTTCTATATGCCTTTCAAGTAGACTTGGCAAATGAGATCTTTAATAAGATTCCGAAGGCATTTGCGAGGCTTAGGCCTGCTGCACCACCAAAGCCCATCTCTTGGTCTTTGGACAAGGTCCTACATTATGCCTCATCCTTGAACAATGAAGATTGTTTGCTTGAGGATCTAACCCAAAAGGTTATTTGTCTGTTTGCTATAGCCTCAGGGGCTAGAGTTAGTGAAATAGTGGCCCTTTCTTAGGATGAGGGCCACATTCAGTTCTCAGAAACAGGAGAACTGAATCTCTTCCCTGATCCATCCTTTCTCGCTAAGAATGAGCTACCCACTAAAAGGTGGGGTCCCTGGAGAATCTGCCCTCTGAAGGAAGATGTCTCTCTATGTCCAGTAGAGTGTCTAAAGGTCTATCTTCGTAGAACTTCAGACTACAAGGGAGGACAGCTCTTTAAAGGAGAAACCTCTGGATCAAACTTATCCCTAAAACAACTGAGGGCGAAGCTCACCTACTTTATTAGTAGAGCGGATCCTGACAGTACTCCCGCAGGTCATGATCCGAGAAAGATTGCTTCATCACTGAACTTCTTTCAATATATGGACTTTGAGCGTCTTCGTTCATACACTGGATGGAAATCATCCAGAGTGTTTTACAAACACTATGCGAAACAGGTACATGAACTGAAACACTATGTAGTGGCGCCAGGTAGTGTATTAAAACCTGCCCCCTAATTACTGTTATAGACAGTCAATGGTTTGGACTTCAAATGTCCTCGCACATATACTGGGTGAGAATCATCCACAGTGTTCTACAAACACTATGCTAAGCAAGTCCATGATCTGAAGCAGTATGTGGTGACGTTGGGTAGAGTACTTAACCCGCCGTCTAATTCTACGGTGAACAGCTAATTGACTGGGACTGTCAATTAAAGGGAGAAGAGGTCATCCCTCTTGGGGTGTGACCTCCTTTGATCAAGTGTTACCCTGGTGACACTAGCTCTGTTCAAAATCCTAGGTGTGGAATTATACAGATAGCACTAGTGCCGGTGTACGTAGTACACAGTGCCGATAAAAGTAATCAGTACAGGAATTATGAAGAGAATTTGTTTTATAATTTTCTTCAATCTGAGAGTGGCACTTATCATTTCTTGCTTTCCAAGAAAGAAAGATAATCTCTGTACATGTTACATGTATAGTTCCGTTATCCTGCTACATTCGTTTTACTTACTAATAAACGTCTTTAGAATGTAATTGCATCCTAACTCGCCCGACAATTGCATGATTATAGTCCAGAGTATGTACTTTTATATATTTGTATGCTCACAAATAATGGATTTAAGAAACACTGTTAAGTATTTGGTAATTTTCTCAAACTACGAGACGGTTTGTTCATCTGGTGTATTCTTATGTTTATCCATACAATATATGCTTACCTTGAGACCCCCCTTTCTACCGTCTAGAATGACTCTTCCCTGTAGGGGGCAGGAAGCACTAACATCGGAGATGATTAGTGATAATAACGGATAACAGTAACGTCATTTGTTTCGATTGATCCAAATGATCATAGAAAGGTTGTCCCAAGGTTAAGGTACTGATGAAAATCCACAGATACATTAATGCTCTAGTATACTTCCATCAGGACGACATGGCTTGAGCCCAAAAAACAGATTTTGAGCGAAGCGAAAAATCTATTTTTGGGTGAGATCGCCATGTCGTCCTGACGGACCCACCCTTCTTTCTTAAAAGAAAAGATCTTCAGTTCCCTCCCTGACTTACTGTATCTGTAGCACCACGCTCAATGCTACAAGGAATGTCCGCCATCCTGGGAATGGCGCTGGGGTGGTGGTCAATAGTAGTTTGGGAACGGGGGTAACCTTGTTACAGCCCCCTTCTATTCTTTTGCCACGTCCCCCTCGAAGCGTTAACGCTGTTTGGGGTGGAGATTGCTATGTGACGTGTCAAGAATGCGTCCTCTGATATTATGCGATATCCTTGAGAAAATTTTAAGGATATTCGCTCCAGGAGTTAGAATTCTGGAACCTGAAGGTTAATTCTCTGGGAATATCACTGTAGTATATAATATATCCTTTTGAAGCTACCTGAGGAACTTCCATCAGGACGACATGGCAATCTCACCCAAAAATAGATTTTTCACTTCGCTCAAAATCCGTTATAACGGCAAAGAAAATTTTAGAGGGCACCAAACTACGCATTCCCATTTATTCTGTATTGTAATATGTTTGGTTTACGCTACATATAAAGTATTATTGGATGCAGGGATTTCAGCTACATACAATTTTTTTTTCGCATCCTCTTCAACTGCGCAGTTACCGTTGCCATGCCAATTCTTATCTCTCTGTATTACTTTCGTGATCAATTTTTCAATTGTGCTAGATATATTCGTATAACTTGTAAGATCCATTCTTTGAATCTGCACTAATTATGATTTGTATCCCTTCCTCAATTTCTCGTTTGTTAACATAGATCCCCCGAAAAAGGCCATCCAGTTGCATAGAAAACTTTCTCATTAAACAAATCCCAAACATGACCAAATTGAAAAAATGCGAAACGATGAAATTGGAAGGCAACTCCACAATATTGACTAAATAGGAAAATAGGTGATAATGGATGTTAGTGTTTGCTCATTGAAGTAAGAGTCTGGGATGACTTAGGGGTTATCTTGATATTGTCTACTTCGTTATAGGATTTAGTGATAAAAAAAAACTACCAAACAGGATTTTTTTTTCTCTCATTGATCAATTTGATGAGAAAATTTACTAATCATTCCTTGTGATCAGCCAACAATTGACACGTTTTCTCTATAAAATGGCTCATTTTGTTGTTTTTATTCACGGATTAAACCATAAGTATAAAAATGAACTATATATAAATAGGTATTCATGCATCTTAATGTATAATGAATGAGGTAAAGTAGGGGTTAAATCTCGATGGAGCATTAACGGAAAGCCTGAACATTCTATATCCCAACAAGTTTACTATGGATCAGGAGTTTATCAAGGACATAATATTTGTTTATTCCTAAATATTGATACCTATAAAATATTCAGCAATTACTTTTCACAACGCAACACAGTAAACCTGAATAGATGAAACCAAAGCCAAAAGATACACTTGGTTGAAACTTAATCTTTTTATGACTTTCGTATTATGTTCATTACTTCACCTACGTCTTTTCTTACTACTATTTTGCCTGTATAGGACACACCTCAAAAACGTTAACGAGAGCATGTTCTATGTATTTTTAGTGAATAAGAATTGAATAATGTTCAAATTCCGGTTTTGTCATCATCTCTTTAAATCAAAATATACAACCTTGATATATACAGTATATAACATCATCATCATCTTCATTATCATTCGTTGTTAGTCCTTGCTAGGCTGCAAGCATGTCTCTCCCCATGCATCTGTTTATGGTATTTTTATGACAGTTTATACCGGTAAATTTTTCTTAGCTCGTCAATCCAACGTTTTCTCTTCCTTCCCCTGCTTTGTTTGCAATCTATAGGGACCCATTCTGTTATTATTCTTGTCCATGTATGATACGTCATTCTCATTATATGTCCTGCCCGTGACCATTTCTTTTTCTTACATGTTAAAATATCCTCTGCTTTAGTTTACTCTCGTATCCACGTCACTCTTTTTCTGTCTCTTACTGTTAGCCCCATTATTACTCTTTTCATAGCTCTCTGAGTGGTAACTAGCTTATGTTCAAAGTCTTTACTAAGGTTCCAAGCTTCTGGTGCATAAGTTAATAATGGTAGGACCATCTGATTAAATACTTTTCTTTTTAGAGAAAGTGGCCTTTTACTTTTCATAATCTCGTTTTGTTTACCAAAATCTCTCCATCCCATGCTTATCGTTCTTATAATTTCGGTCTCCTGTCTTAGGAGAAACACTTACTGTTTGTGTATCTCTTAACAATATCCAGAAGTTCGTTTATCACCCTTATGCATCATCTTTCTGCATTTTCGTTGAAGATTAACTTAATTTTACTCACATTCATTATAAGTCGTACATTTCTGCTTTATCTATTCAAATCTTCCATCATCTTTTGCAATTCCTTCTATGATTCACTAAATAGAACTATATCATCTGCAAATCTTATTGTTGATTCTGACATTTTCCCGATATGAATTTTTAGAAACATCTTTTAGACACACTATGAATAATTTGGGAGAGACCGGGTCTCCGTGTCTTACTCCTTTCTCGATCGAAATTTTCTCACTATTTTTATGTAGTTTTATGATTGTTGTATTTCCCATATAGACATCTTCAAATGTTCTTACATAAGATTTATCTATTCTTTGTCTTTGAAGTGCTTTCATTACTGCTGATGCAGAATCAAAAGTCTATAAATGCCATATATAAGTGGTTTGTCGTTGTTGATTTTTCCAGTAGCTGGTTAATTACATGGATACGCTTAAAAAAACCTGGTTGAATAAAGTCTAGCTATCATTTTATTCAACCTAATATGATATTTGTAAATATCTTATATATTACTGACCGCAAACTTAATGGGCGGTAATTTTTCAGGTCTTTTGTGTTTCCCTTTTTGTGAATTGGTGCACTGATAAAGTTTTTCCAAGCTGTAGGTATAGAGCATTCTTGCTGACATTATATATTAATTTCAGCAAATTTTACTACCATGAAATATCCTCCACCTATAATTAAATCTATTGTTAGGCCATCTTCACTTGCTGCTTTGCCTCTTAACATACCTTTTAAAGCTTTGTTTACTTCTCCTACTGTTACCTTTGTAACCGGTTCAGGAGTTTTTATTTTTTTCTGTTAACAAAATTATTTATTACATTAACATTGTATAGCATTTTATAGAAATTCTCTGCAATTTTTATCACTCCAAATCTTTTACTGATAATATTTAGATTTTCATCCTATTTATGTATATATATATATATATATATATATATATATATATATATATATATATATATATATATATATATGTATATATATATATATATATATATATATATATATATATATATATATATATATATATATATATATATATATATATATATATATATATATATATATATATATATATATATATATATATTGTAATGGCAGTAGAATGTAGGATTACAGAAGGAAACTCTAAGACTACTTGCCATATGCTTCTTTATTCGTTTATATTCAATAATATAGCATATATAGCATGATGTCCTTCTGTAATTCAACGTTCAGTCACCATTACATTAGTTCAAATATTTATTTTCCTTTCGAATAACTGCCAAAACTGATGTTCTTTTCTTGGACACAGTCGTTGAACTGCCCGAGTACAAAACACCACCTCCCAAGGACAAGTTACCAAATTCCAGCTCACGCAAGTGTGAACAGTATACAATATAGGTTTTAAGTGTTAATTCATTCAAATGACCTACTTTTCACTTGCGTGACAGACGAGTATATCTGCATTAATATATATATATATATATATATATATATATATATATATATATATATATATATATATATATATATATATATATATATATATATATATATATATATATATATATATATATATACATAATTGTATATATATATATATATATATATATATATATGCACAATTATATATATATAGATATAATTCTATATATATATATATATATGTTTATGAATACACTTTACATAGCCTGATACTCTCAGACGAGCACCTACTTGCTATTATGATCGCTTGAAAGGTACTGCTTACCCCTCGGAACAAGTAAATACAATGTTGCTCTGCCAATATGCTGAATTGTTAGATTTTGTCGAATTTTCCACTTTGATGGAAATATACTGTCGCAAATAGGCTTTTAACACGTCCTGTTTGTTTTTAGGCTCACTCAGCTATATGTCATACGTATTGCTAAACTCAGCAAAATTATCACTCTTTACTTTTACATTAAGAACACATTGTTACCATCAAGTTTATTTAGAACACGTCAAAAGAAGAAATGACGTTTGTTCAAACAACAACAACAGCAAAGAAAAAAAATTGCTACTCATCAACTCGAAGAATGTCGTGTATGCAGGGTAAGGAAGTACACTCTTACTGACACTTTTGAAAACTACCTCTTCCGGTACCACATGTACGTGTGCCTGATGATGTCCAGACACCGTGCCATTAATAATGCTTTGTAACACTACTGTGTTAGATTTAACCACCTTTACTCGGTACGGACCCAAATACGCTGGCTCTCGTTTGTGTTTCCTAGTTTGTAATCATTTCAAATACACACGATCGCCCACAAATACTTTTACCGGTGAGGTTTTGAACCGCCCATCTTACTTTGAGCTGTGTTTTTACGTCAGCTCTTTTCAAACCCCTTTCAGTGGTGTTCATTACTCTCCTTAAGAGATCTAGTAAATAGACACGGTATTGCTCAGTTGAATAATTTGGCAACTGTTGCGAATTAATCAAAACCGTATATGGTAACACAGGAGTCCATACACTAAAAAGAAAGGCGTGTCCCTGAGCGAGGCATTATATGCAATGTTCAAAGCTAGCTCAGCTGTAGGAAGCATGGCGTGCCAATGAAGGAGGTCATCACCCACTAAGTAATGCAAAATTTGCACCACTTCCCTATTATACGATTTCACCAAGCCATTAGCTCAAGGCCTATGTGCTGTCACTGAAAAGTGTTCAATTTTCATCAAGTCCGTGACCAATTTCACCACCTTATTTATATACTCGAGATCATTATTACTTATCAAAATTTTCAGGTAACTAAACCTAGTAATGAAAGAGCACAGCGCCAGGGCTAATAATTTGCTGATTTATCCAACATTACGTAAGTATGAGTGTAACGAGTAAATGCATCCACAAATATACATAAATACGTATATTGTGTTATACCAGTAGCAAATGGCCCTACCACATCCACATGCACACTATAAAATTCAATATGAGTCACAGTCCACTTTCTGGCTTCCAGTAGTGTTTTTATGTTCTTTGAAATAGTTATAAGCATAAAATTTTGTATAATTTTCTATAGATTTTTTCCTTCCTAACCAAAAGAAAGATTCTCGTGCTCTCCTTAATGTTCTGACAATCCCTAATGTCCTGCATACAGACTTGCATGCACAATGTGGATGGCTTGATTAATTAAAGAGGGAGGAAGAACTACACATGCACAAAATTCCCCTCCCCTCTTCTCGTAACCACAATATAAGATATCATTCTCTATAAAAAAAATTCTCACAAGGCACCTTCAAAAATGATGGATAACTCTCTGATTCCACTCTAATCACTTCTCGCACTCTTTCCATCCATTCCTATTTTTTCTGTCACTCTCGGACTTCCTTTATGTCACAACCTCCCAAGTCAATCACACCTGCATCATCAGAGCACTCATTCCTGACATCCCTGGTCATGTCCTCGGCCACCCACATACATTCACCTTCACTATATTCCTCTCTCTTTTTTTCTCTCTCACCAACATATGTAACTCTCTCTCTCTCTCTCTCTCCCGCTTGCGGATCTCATTTTCTGATTGCTCCTCACGTGAATTCACATCCCGTTTTTTAATGGGGGCCTTTAATATTTTGGGTTCGTTCTTCATTCCTCTTTTGTGCCCGAGTTGTTACTCCAATTACTGCACCTCTAGAGAGGGCATGAGCTACCTTGTTAGCTTTACCTTCTATGTGGTCAAACCTCTTTATGTTAAGCTCTAGCAATCTTTCAATCCATTTCGCTTGTCTACACCTCAACTCACCTTTGTAAAATAAATCAAGTAAGGGGCGATGATCACTTTACAACTCAATTGGCTGACCTAATAAAAAGAGCCGATGCCTTTCTAGAACCTAATGAATAGCCAATGCCTCTCGATCGAATGTACTATAA
The DNA here is from genome assembly GCF_036898095.1 of Palaemon carinicauda. NCBI lineage: Eukaryota > Metazoa > Arthropoda > Malacostraca > Decapoda > Palaemonidae > Palaemon > Palaemon carinicauda. The sequence goes on from NC_090725.1 coordinate 139,940,030, forward strand.
CTCCTTTCTTCCTCTTTCAATGCCCTGAAAGCAAAACAAATGGGTCGCTCTCCACCTTCATCATCTCGTTGAGAAACTATGCATCGATCTCCCTCGTCTCCCCATTCCTCTGTTGTTTCCTTTTTCTCGGATGTTGAGCAGGGGTTGATGTACATGTGCCACAGCCAGCCCACCCTTGGCGATTTTTGCTGGGCACTCTCGAGATAGATAACTGAAGGCCTGACAAGTGTAACAGCGGGGGAATCCTTGGGTGGGTAACTTCACTTGTTGGCGCCACTCTCCCCCACACTGCCAACATCTGATGACTCTTCTCACCCGCTGACTACGTTCTCCCCTCTCCCGGTTTGGGGGTTGCTGAGTGCCTCTCATGGCTGCCACCTTTCCGGCATCGGGGCAGTTATTCTCCGTCATTTTTTCTTCTTTCAAACTGTCTACAATGCTTTGTATCGCCATCACTACGTCTCCTAACGAGCGATTGTTATCGATCAAATAACCACATAAATACAGGTTTACTAATCTGCGAATATGTTTACGGGCAATTGGTTTTTTTTTTTATCTTCTAGGAGATTGGCACTCCGTGTAGCAAACGAATCATAATCTCGAAAAATACGAGTTGCAAAGCTGAGAACTGATTCACCCTTTCGAATTTTGGGTTTGTAATTTTCTTTCATGTTCCCTTATCTCGCATCGGGTAAGGCATATTTCTCAATTAAACGTTGTTTTATTTCAGTATAACTTCTCTAACTGTCATGTGGTCAACACATTACCTCCATTACAGGAGCATCTTTCAGCAACCTAATTACTTGAATTAATTTTTTCTTTCTGACCACCCATATGTGGCTAATCACATTCTCTCAAAAACACTTTGATCGATTGAAACCCTTCATTAGGCCATTGATCATCAAAAGGCCTAACACTTGCCTGGAGTTCTAACAATTTTCAAACTACGACGTTTTGAGTATTTTCACTTGGCTGTGCATGTTTGCGTTCACTTGTGTGCATTTGAACAACGTTCATGTACGTCGAATATGCTGTGGTTACGCGCCGCTCCTCTTCTCATTCAACTAATAATCTGTTCATTAACTCTACTAGGTTATCTAACCTTTTTCTAAGTCCTGAGTTCGTTGTTCTCGTCTATATTCTTCATTGACTTCTCTATAACCAACTGCTCCTTCGTTTTCATCTCCCGCAGCAGCAGTGTCTGCTAGTCCTCGCGTATCTAGGCATCTTGAACTTTTATTCTACCAGCTTAAAGAACAATTTTGCTCACAGCATACCTAAACAGATGTATTTTCAACCTGACACCACATATGTCCTATGTCAACGGATACTGAGACATTGGAACATGGGTTTTTGTTACTTTATTACAAAAAGGTTTGTGAATACACTTTACAGAGCCAGATACTCTCAGACGAGTACCTACTTGCTCTCATGATCTCTCGTGAGGCACTGCTTACCTCTCGTAACAAGTGAATTCAATGTTCCTCTGTCAATATGCGGAATTGTTAGATTATGTGGAATTCTCCACTCTGATGGAAATATACTGTCGCCAATAGGCTTTCAACACGTCCTCTATCAGACTTAAGACATGTGACCTATAATAGAGTTCAGTGAATGCCCAATACAATTTGTGACAGTCATAGTACTGTTAAAAAGGTAATTAATCTCACTGTATAAAACACATACTTCTACATATTTTTCATATAAGGATTATGATATACATATATATATATATATATATATATATATATATATATATATATATATATATATATATATATATATATACATATATATATATATACATATATGTGTGTGTATGAGCATTCCTTTCTGAGTGCGGATACCTTGATGAAGTGAAAGAGTTTGTGTATCGCCATGATCCAGAAAGCTATGGCCTATTAGTTAGGGCCAACCTTACTAAGTTGGTTTGCTATGAGCAATTAGACTAAAGTTTCCCACCATCACCAATCCACAATGGTCAACGTGGGGATGAAAACTCCAAATATTAGACATGAATAAGAACATGTCTGAGGCCTTTGTCCTGAGGTGAAATAGAAACAGCGGCATTTGTTGTTATTGTTGTTTTTGTTATATATATATATATATATATATATATATATATATATATATATATATATATATATATATATATATATATATATATATATATATATATATGTGTGTGTGTGTGTGTGTGTGTGTGTGCGTCATATATATTATAGCCAAGAAAGGAAAAAGGAAAAGGTTTGATTGCAGTTCATAATTTCGTTTTATTGGCGACCTCAACGGACTCACAATAGAATATACATATAAGAATATTGCATTTATACAGGAGAAAGGGATCCTTAAAACCTCAGTTTCTTGATGATTCTATATAAATTAGATAATATAGAATTATTGGAAAACAGACCATGGCTTTGAACCTAAATTTTTACCTTCGATACAGACAATTAAAAAGCATTCAACATTTCTTTAGGTAATGTCATTATTATCGATTACTGCCCTGGTCTCTGATCAACTGAATTTGTGGAACCAAAGCATGGCTAATAGGCCCCCTGGAGACGGACGTTTTATGCAATTCTGTTCTGCCAGAAATACCATTAGATATTTTGCCGAAATAAAACGCTACATTCTAAACAAAGAATACTATATATTACATTAGTGTCATTCATAATCGGCGTATTTTTCAATGCACAACTATATTCAAACACTTCCCTAATATCTAAAGTTTATAAGAGGGGTATGCTAAAATACATTAAAAAATTGGTAAACAAATTGGCTTATTCATTGCTTCCTTTTTCTCTAAATAGACACTTAAAGAAACGTTCTTATATCGATTTATAGAGTTTTCGAGAAAAAAAAAGTGAGATAACAGATATTGGTGGCAATTCCTTAATTTGGGGTAAAATCATCTTATATATACTTAGGGCTGAATATTTTAGTGCCCTAAGGTACTCACATAAAAATACAAAATTCTTTATATCCTTAGAATAG
>NC_090725.1:139948026-139953026 GCF_036898095.1 Palaemon carinicauda
CTGATTTTGGCCTCGAAATTGCAGTTAGGGACAACACTTCTGTATCCATAAGGACGCAAACCTTTCTTGTGTCCATGGAATGAACGCCTTAAAAGGCGGAGAGTCGTAGTCCAAGGTGGTTTTCGGGTAATGAGTTGAGGAAAATCTTTGGGAAGATAATGCTAAGCGTCATCGAAACATAAGGATGATATTCCCTCGACAAAGAGTCGCAGTATATTGTTTATGACTTATCTTTATTTACTCAGTCATTCGAGAACAGTGATTTCGTAGCCGTGCCGGGCAACGAAGTGATGGACGGTGCACAGGTAAATGTTTTTCTCGGTAAAATATTCTATTGTTTTTATCTATTTTTTTTTCTCTTGTTTTTCTTCCTCACTTGCCAGAGCAAGTATACTTCATTTTAGATTACTTTTAATTTCGTACCTCAATGCCAGATTATGATATAAAGAAATGTGATAATGGTAATGAGAGGAATAACTATTACATATGTAACGTTAAACAAATAAATATACAGCCTTGACGAAGGAAAATGAATAGCAAAAGGATCAAGTAAAAATTGCGGGATATAAAATGCTGGAACTATTAATCGTTTTCATATAATAAAAGTGGTGAACAACAAACGCATGATTATATCCGAGCTATCAACTACAAAATAGACTAATTAGTCAAACACTAAAAGGTATATTCTATATACCTTCCTATTCTATCTTCTCTTGTTTTTTTTTTTTTTATTGCTATGCCAATTGCCTTTGTTCCCTTTGTTATTCTCCTAGACGTTTATCATGATTGTTTTCGTATCAATGAAGGTCATACAAGTAATGTCGCTCTCACGAGTCAATATGTTTTTAATTTGAATTTATATTTATAAGAATAAAGGTGCAATTGTGAATATATATTAATTGCCAAATTTACTAATTTAAATATATTATGATATATATAAAATAACATGAATTGTAAAGATTGTAAATCTATATTTCTTAATAAATAAACAAAAAAGTAATGTCACTCCATGCTTTCTGGACCCTGTGTAGCAAACTTTATCACATCAGCGCTGGTTTCATGGATTTGTCACTTCATATTTGTCATTACATTGCACTTTTAAAAAAGGGTATCATTCACAAGGAAAGACAGGTGACAGTAACTTAATATTAGCTAGCATAATCGAAATTCAATAAAACAAAAGACAGCCAGATGCCATATTCAAATCTTCCCCAAGTTGCCAAAAAAAAAAAAAAAAGATGCTTGAAGAGTTGGGCTTATTTTCTAAGAAAGTAAATTCCAGAGAATGATGATCTGTCTTGAATGATAAAGTTTTCGTTATAAGCGTCCTAACACCCACGAAAGTAGTTTCCGTCGCTGGTCGTGGCAAAGGAAAATTTAGATGAACCTCCTATGAAGGAAAGTTTCACTTAACCTCGTTCAAACAACAAGAGAATGGTCAGATTATGAATAATCATCTCAAGCAGGAAACTTTCGCATAACTCACTTAGTAACCCATAACTGAAGGCTCAGATTGTGGATGAACCCATTATGCAGGCAAATCTCATATACTGTTTCCCTGGTCATAATTAAAAAAACAGAATGCTCAGATTATGAATGACCCTTCTATGGTAAATAGAATTAACATAACCAACTTCATACAACAAAGGAGAATGCTCAAATTATGGATGAAACTCATGTGTAGTAAAACTCCACATAACCCAATTCCTATATCAAAACAAAATGCTCAGATGTAGATGAACCACCTATGGAGGAAAATTTCATATAACCTACTTCTTATACATGCACTAAATGCTCATCAGTAGTGCAACGAAGACATTTTTGCAACACTGACCTAGTGATATCTATGTTACATCCTCACACAGCTTTTAGCTATTAGGCCCTTTTGTATCTAGTTCCATTTCGCGTCCTATTTCTAGCATTCCATGGGTCTTACTTATTCTATAACCCTTTTATTGGGAAAAGCATAACCAAAAAAGGTTACAAATTTGTATTTTCATTTTCACAAATGGGCATAAAATCAGAATAATGACCCACACACAAATGTGCGTATATGTGTAATGGATTCTCCTTGCATTTTAATGTGCTTATTGAAGATATCGAAACCTCCCAGCTATCATGTTTATAATATTTACATGTTGAATGGAAAAGCGATGTATGTTACGCATGAACTGAGTAATCTTACAGTTTTATAAAGGTCACCAAACGAACGTGATCTTTTTTATGATTTTAATTTCCTATAAAGAAAATATAGCCAATATCAATCAGAAATTTAATAAGCATGATTCTACTTCTACGGTAAGAAGTTTGATGACATTCTACATGATTTTACACAGGAAAGGGAAAAAGTTCCGAAGAAAAATATAGTAGTTTTGTACACCACTTTGAGCATTAGAAAATTAAGGAATTTTTGGTGATTATTATAAGCAGCAGGAGGATTAAGTATTTATGCCTCGTTGACATACGTTTGGAAGTGGTTGTGTGAATGTTGATTTTTCTAAATGATTCAAATAATTCCTGTTCATTTGTAAAACTATGCAGCGAAAGTTTTAGATTTTAAATTGGTTTTTGATAGGTTGCTTCGTCATTTAAGAAGCCATATTGAATTTAGATTTATTACCTAACAGCATGATTTCCCATCTTTGTAAGATTTTATAATGATAACATCAACCTACTGTCATAAGATGGTTGTGACATATTGCAACCATCACTGGAACACAATTTAGTTATTGCTTAGCTACAAGATGTTTAAAATTTCTTTAAGTGTACATTTTTATCCTTGCAAAATTTGTGTTACGCATAACCGAGACGTTAAGACTATTTTGGGGACCATTTTTGTATCGAACGATAATCCAAATCTGCTATTAATAAGTCTTTTTAGTTTTTTTGTGGTAATTTGCATAGTGGGATCAATATTTTTAACAGCACCTGGCACTTCAAGAGACAAAATAACATTTGCGCATTACTGATAATGTGTGAATGTCACTTATTTTCTTCTTCCTCACGTAGATATCCTTATAAATAGAGCCAATTTTAACAAACAAATGGTTTTAGGAAGGTGTATGAGATATATGTCCATTGTATGAATCCTTAGTTTTGGGGATAACCTGTTCTTGCAGGCACTAGTCATTAAATTCAAACGAAACATTTCAAAGAGAGTACTTAGGAAATTTTGATCATAAGAAAGCAAACAAAATATGACTTTGCCTTTTACTTTATATGAAAATAACTGTATCCCGCAAGCACCATTGAGAACACTATCAAGAAATTAAACAAAATATGGAACGTAAATCACTCAAATCGTAAACAAATAGATTTAGCCACAAAATTAAAATGCATTATGTCTTTTTATTTTATGTTTTCTAAGAATCACGTGTAATTCACTACTTAATCTATGTATATTATTATTATTATTATTATTATTATTATTATTATTATTATTATTATTATTATTATTATTATTATTATTATTATTATTATTATTAGCTAAGCAACAACCCTAGTTGGAAAAGCAAGATGCTATACTGTAAGCCCAAGGGCTCCAACAGGGAAAAATAGCACAGTGAGGAAACGAAATAAGGAAATAAATAACTGATATAAGAAGTAATGAAAAAAATAGAATATTTAAAAACATTAACAACATTAATACAGATATTTCATATAGAAACTATAAAAGGACTTATGTAACACTGTTCAACATAAAAACATTTGTTGCGTGTTTGAACTCTTGAAGTTCTACTGATTTAACTATTCGATTGGGAAAATCATTTCACAACTTGGTCATAGCTGGAATAAAACTTCTAGAGTACTGTGTAGTATTGACCCTCATGATGGAGAAGGCCTGACTATTAGAATTAACTGCATGTGTAGTATTACGAACAGGATGGAACTGTCCGGGAAGATCTGAATGTAAAGGATGGTCAGAATTATGAAAAATAATCTTATGCAACATGCTTAATGAAATAATTTAACGTCGGTGTCAGAATTTAACATCTAGATCAGGAATAAGACCTTTAATAGACCGTAAGTTTCTGTCCAACAAATTAAGATGAGAATCAGCAACTGAAATCCAGATATAAGAACAATACTCAAAACAAGGTAAATCAAAAAAATTAAAACACTTCTTCAGAATAAATTGATCACCAAAAATCTTTAAAGACTTTCTCAATAAGCCAATCTTTGTGCAATTGAAGAAGAGACAGACCTAATGTGTTTCTCAAAAGTAAATTTGCTGTCTAGAATCACACCAAAAATTTTAAAAGAGTCATACAAAGTTAAAGAAGCATTATCAATGCTGAGATCCGGATGTTGAGGAGCCATGGTCCTTGACCTACTTACAATTATACTTTGAGTTTTGTTAGAATTCAACTTCATACCCAATAATTTGCACCATGCACTAACTTTAACTAGATCTCTATTAATGTATTCAGCAACCCCAGATCTACATTCAGGAAATGGAATTGATGCAAAAAGAGTAGCATCATCTGCATATGCACCAAGCTTGTTTTCTAGACCAAACCACATGTCATGTGTATATAGTATGAAGAGTAATGGGCCAAGAACACTACCCCGAGGAACACCAGATATCACATTCCTGTACTCACTATGGTGCCCATCAACAGCAACTCTTTGCGATCTATTACTTAAAAATTCAATAATGATGCTAAGAAACGACCCACCCACTCCCAACTGTTTAAATTTGAAAACAAGGGCCTCATGATTAACACGGTCAAAGGCAACACCAAAATCAAGGCCGATCATACAAACTTCCTGACCGCATCAAGGGATTGCTGTACAGCATTGGAGATTGTAAGAAGGGCATCACATGCTCCAAGGCCTTTACGAAAACCAAATTGCAAACTAGGGAACTGATGATTACCTTCAGCAAACCTATTAAGACGTTTTGCCAAAAGACGTTCAAATACTTTAGATAATATGGGAGTTATGGAAATAGGGCAGTAATCAGTTTGACTTAAGCTACCACAAACACATTCACATAG
>NC_090725.1:139958026-139970526 GCF_036898095.1 Palaemon carinicauda
GTTATCACAACAAGTTTTGTATCTTTACCTTTTTGGTTTTTACACTATGATAAACGTACGCCCGTCTAGTTAGAACATTCTTGACATGTACGATGGTGATTTACTTAGAAAATGTGTTTTTTTATATATATTTGATAGATTGCTTCAAATCCAATAGGTACTGTCCTAAATAACAAATTCTTTCTATACATACTGAAGATAAAGAGAATGGAAGAGCAGATACAAAGCTACATATAAACGTTTTAATAGAAATCAAATTTTCGTGATCAGGAAAGAAAAGAGGAAGAGAAAGTCGGAAATACCGTAACCACATTACCGTTAAAATGCTTGCATGAAGCAAAACATGTAATAATGGAATACAAAAGCATGATGAAGAATTCATTCATTAGAAGGGATGAATAGTAAGAGAAAAGGAGGTAAATATCAAGAGAAAGGGCGTCGAGATGAACACAACGAACATCCAGTCACAAGAAAAGAAGAGAAACAGAGAAAGACAAAGTGATAACTTCTTACTATTCCCGCAACAAAAGACTAGTCTGTTTGAAGGATACATTTCATAACACAATGGAGGACCGGCGAACCAACACAATAATATTTGCAGTGGAGGTATGAATTCTATTAGTGGACTTTGGACGCTTTGAGAGGCTTGCCTAGCGAATTCACCGTGCTATTTCTACGTCTAAAGAAAACAACGTTGGAAAGATGGTTCAGACCAAAATCTCCCGTCGTCGGACCCCGTTTTACTAGATGTTCTCTAGTCCGGATAAAGGCACTAAATGCAGAAAATATATCGTTCGTATATTTACACCATTTTCAGATGCCGATAGGGATCTGGCGTTCACTTTTCTCCCTTTAATGCAAATCCCTCACACAAATGTCTTCGATCCGTCAAATATTTCGTCCCCATGCTGACACAAGCGAAGACTTTTCCGTGAAGACTGGAAGGAGTTTGTTGCCATTGTTGCAACACCGGAGGAACTCGGGCGAGAGAAAACATCAGCGCGTCAATGATAACCATCGAAAGACGTAGTGTAAACCCTTGAAACACACACCACGGATCTTATGCCGCGACTTCATAACACTGGATAGGACTAGATAAGTAGGTAATGTTGCCTCTTCTCACGTTTATGTTTGTGGAAGAGGTCCTGGAGAGAGCAGAAGGTTTTGGGGTTGGAAAGTTCATGTGGCCTTTTACGGCAGGAATGGATGGAAGCAGAGGTTCTATATATGGTCCTTTAAGTTATGAGCATTTAAGTACTAGTAGGACGATGATCACGAACGGAACTAACTGTGATTTTTGTTGTATGTACTTTATTGGTTAATGCCACCTCATAATTTGCTTAGATTTTTCCCTTTCATCGTATCATGTTATCAAATATTGTTAACAAAATCTTATGAGTCATTCAATTTTACCGGAGGTTGTCTTGTTATGGTTTATAGACGCTTCACGTTTTCATCGCCCCCCCCCCCCCTCCCCCCTCTTTCATGGAAAAGTTCTCATTGGTGACTCGTCTCTTTGGTAGACCCTGCTTGGTCCTGTTGGTTTATTAAATGATAACATTGACAAGCGCAAGAATCAAAACACGACACGGCGTTGAAGATGATGTTGAGAAAGGTGAATGATGTGATGATGGCTTTGTTGAATTATCTTTTAGTTTTATTTGACGTCGAAGAGGGAAGGAAGAATAGCATGTGAAAATTAAAAAGGTCAGTAAGGCAAACATCATGCACATTACATTGAGAAAGTCTTATGTAGACTAAGAAGTAATCGTAGGTGAGATCGGAAAAGAGAAATAGTAACATGAAAGATAACAATCAAAGCGTAAAGAAGAATTTAGCGAGAATAACGAAATGGTGATGTAGGATGCCATTCTGAACACTGAAATTTCAGTAAACTTCTCCCGCTTTTTTTTTTTTTTTTTTTTTTTTTTTAATTCAGACCGCTCTTGTCAGTGCTTACACAAGGAATCCACAAGAAAGGGGAGATTCATGCTCTTCTGTGATGATTATGAATATTTGTAAAGCTGGAAAAAATTACGTTGATTTTTCCTCAAGACCAGCCATTTCATCTTGACCTTGTGATATGCGAATGAATCATAGTATTATTTAATTTTTGATCTGTAACTCTGTCGACACTAAAATATGTCGGGTTTGTTCATTCTAGTAATAAAAGAGCTAAATAGCCTGAAAGATTATGAAGCAGCCTTTTAGATTTATTTAGAAAGATCAACTTCAAACAGACCAAGAAAATAATAATTGTAGGATTATCTAGAACAGCAAAATAGGCACAAATAACAACTTTACAGGTTTAAGAGCGATCCCTTGTCTATAGATAGATAAATAGGTAATTGGATAATCAAATGAATAGGTAATTAGAATGTTAAGCCGTAGTTAAAAGATTGGTATCCCAGATTTTCGGTATTAACTTCACTCTCGGACCCCACCGAAATCAGATAGAGATGAGGACCAGAGACGAGTTTCTCATAAAGTTTCCTTATCCTATGAAATTAGTATTCATGTTTGATTGAAGTGGTGTGTGAGCCTTTTCTCCACTAAGTAGCAAAAATCATATTTATGAACAACATAGAGAAAGCGTGGGATTGGTTGTGTACACTTGTAGAAGTCCATATTAAAGAAGCCTCTACATAAAAGGAAGGGCACAAACATTTCAATAAACATGTGAGTATTCTCTTCTTTCTAAAACCCGAATTATCATTAGTCGCAAAAAAGAGACAGAATAATTCTTAAGCATTTACCATTGGTATATTAAGTCTTGACTCGCTTTCATTGCCAAGGAAAGATTACAGTGAGCTGATTGGTAAGAAATAGCACAGTAGCCTATTCTTATTTGTTGATTTTTCTGACGTGAGGCATTAGACTTCAGTAAAGTTGACATAAGGATCATAGTATTTCTGGTGCAATGGGATGTCTGATCGTAAATAGGCATGAAGTCAATCTATCTTCGGAGTACTCCAGATCTTAATTTATCGAATTTTATGACTGTTTGATGCTGGATAACTTGTTGGTGTAGTGGTTTCACTATAACCTCTGAGTTCTTGGTTGTGTCATCTGTCAAATTGTCTGGATCGAAGTAATATTTATTTACTTACAGGTTTGTAATCCTGGTACTAGTGAGCTTTGTATTGTGATTCTAAAGACCTATCTCTGTCGGTATTCAACATATTTTAATCCCGCCTATATCTTGTATTAATCCATCACCTTTCTCAGAAATTCCCCAACTTCATTGGAGAAAAGTAGATTGACCGCCAACGAAAAAAGCACTCGTTCTATACCTTGATTGTTTCAACTCAACCGTCATTGACCACGAAATTGGTTGTCTACTATACAAATCAATTCTATTTGAAAGGTGAACCTCATCTCAGACATGTATAGCAAGTTTTACATTTTGACTAAACTTTCACTTGATGGATGATTAATGACTTCATATCAGGTTTGTCAACTGTAGGATATATATATATATATATATATATATATATATATATATATATATATATATATATATATATATATATATATATATATATATATATATATATATATATATCAATCCAAAGGAAGATGCAACTCACAGCAACATTTCTTCTTTCTTTTTATTGTATATGTAGACAAAACCTTCAACCCTACAAGCAGAAACAAATGCTCAATCAGACATTACCAATAACCAACATATTCGAAACACAATTAACAAACAAATAACATTAGTTACGTTACAGTAACAAACAATTAACGGACAAATAACAACATACCAGTTATGTTACAGAGTATACTCAGCGTATATGTAAGCCTACGTTGTACAGTAGCTATAGAATGAGCCTACTCAAAGTCCCGCAAATTTCAGGTCTGTCATCTAATTTACATTTCTAAAGAGAGTATTAAACAGTGAATGGGTAGTTCCTCCGATTAACAGGTCCGTGAAGGCAGTTCCGTTCATGCATATCTATTAGGCCGTTCGTCCTCATTTGCTGTCTCGTTAACGGTTGTTATTGGTAACTAGTGCTGTGAAAGATAAAAGACACTTGGCGGAGAACATACAGTGCTACACACAACCCCCCTACAGTTTTACGATGCCCCTATCGTACACACACTACACACTTTCATCCTCTCACACTACGCTACCATTACCTATTTCCGACAAAGAAAGACAAATTTACAACTCTGATCGCTGCCTGTTTCGTATCCTCTCTGATCTTCTCAGTACTGGTGCGTTAATTGTTACTCCCTGTTCTTGTTCAACCTCTTTATCAACACTTTCTTTAGGTTCACTATTACCATGGTTGCTAAAATCAAACCCGAACCTGGTTAAAACTTCTTCCATATCAGGCATTTCTAAGCTACTGTCATCCATATCAGCGGTTTCGAAATTATCATTATTTTCCGTATCTAAGTCATCAATATTTTCTCCCCCCTCATTCCTTTCGATCCCAGCGAACGGTTTAATATTCCTCCGATGGATAACCTTAGCATCACTTCCTTCAGGCCTAATTCTATACAAACCACAGTCCCTGTTAAGTACCTCTTCAATTACCCACTTTCTTTTACCGAATTTGTCTCCTAGTTTCGCTCTTCCAATTATTTTATTTTCTCGTAATAAAACCTTTTGTCCTACCTCCAAATCACTTTCTCTAGACTTTGCTAACATTGGCTTTGCTTTTGATACCCAGTTCTTTTGTGTGTTCCTTCTAACCAAATCCCAAACTTCTTTTTGCATTTTGCATTGCTGACGTAACCAGTCTCCGTCTTGAAATTTGTAAATGTCTTCCAGATACCCCCAGCTCTCGATTGAAATACAAGGTTCCCTTCCGAATAACAAGAAATACGGAGAAAACTCTGTCACAGAGTGAGGTGTTATATTATACGCAAATACTAAACTCTGCAAATACAATGGCCATTTGTTCCTCTTCTCCTCCTCCAAACTTCTTAAGTAGACCGTATAGAGTTCTATTCATTCTTTCCACTTGACCATTTCCTTCAGGGTGATATGGAGAAGTGCGTGATTTCTTTACATTGAACCTCTTACAGATTTCCTTAATTAGAGCGCTTTCGAAATTTCTCCCTTGGTCAGTATGAAGCTGCTGAGGAATTCCATATTTATAAAAGAGCTCTTCGACCAATATTTTAGCCACACAGACATATCCAACACCCCATTCACATACTGGTTGAATCAGTAGAACTTCGTAAGTTCAAAGTTGGAGCAAATGCTTTTTTGTTGACCAGGCGGACATAGTCTTTTTATAGTTTATTTATGACATATTTGTTTTTGATGTTGTTGATAGTTTATTATATGACATGTCTGTTTTGACGTTGTTTCTTATTTTAGAATGATTTATTCTTAATTTGTTCTCTTCATTTATTTATTTCCTTATTTCCTCTCCTCACTGGGCTATTTTTCCCTGTTGGAGCCCCGGGGCTTATAGCATCTTGCTTTTCCAACTAGGGTTGTAGCTTGGATAGTAATAATAATAATAATAATAGAAAAACTGGGCAAGACCTGAACACCCGGAGGCAACATATTTTTACTCTCGTCTGCTATTTTCTCTAAAACTACATACTCCTTTGGCACTTCCTTTAGGCTATCAAAGTATACCTTAATTAGTTTCCTGCTACCTGACGGAACATTTCTATTCTGTTGTCTTAAGCAACTAGCATATCCTAAATCCTCCCTTTGCCAAACCTGCATAGTTTGACCAACTAGTCTCATACAGCAATCCAAAACTGGACTATATTCAGCTTTTAATCCCTCTTTCTCTAATGCCATCACGTTAACGTTTTTGGTGACTCCCCATTTTTCGAACAGCAAAGACAAAACATTCATGCCCACAAGGCACTCTTGGTTAGTGTTCTTGCCAAGACCATTCCTTCCTTTCTCAGTTCTCTTGACATAGAAAACACAGCTCTTCTGTTCCATTCCACTTACTTCCACATCAACAACGACATGACCTATTATATTAATCTCATTACCACTCAGGTCACATATATAGTCACTAGTATTATACAATGTCACCCCTTTTGGTTTTAGATTCCCCAAATACCAATTTTCCGACAACAAACTACAGTTTGCCCCAGAATCCATAAGTCCCACAGCCTTCTTTCCCTCTATGCTGAGTGTCAGTTTCATAGTGTCTCCTCTCTTATTTAAACATTCACTTGGCCGGACGTTCAAGTTAACGCCCGGCCTCACAAGTTTTCCTGGGCATTATCCCCGGCCTGCAATGACATCTCCCTCACAACTTTGTCTCCTCTTGCATTATTTAACCCTCTGTTCTTACTAGAGTATAGATTACACTTATAAAATGGATGACCATCTTCCCCACAAGACCAACAAGTACCCGTAAACTGATTTTCCAAAACATGTTTATTTTGCGTTCTGTTTTTACCTAGCCTTCCCTTATACTGGTGTCCTTCCCCCTGATCCTGCACTATATTGTCTCTAGAAAACCCTCCATTTTTGCACTGGTATGATACATGACCCTGATCCCCACAGGTCCAACACTTAATTACTTTATCATGTCTCCCCCTGCTATTCAAATGGATGTCAGAAACATTACCAAATTCTTTCATGACCTTCATTCTATCTTGCACAAATCTACCAGCATCTTCTAATTGGTCTATGACCCCGTTTTCAATCTTATCCTTTAGATCACAGGCAATTTTCCTGTGCCTCAAACCTTTTTCAAAAATCATACATTTCCTGATTTCCCTCTCTTTAGAGCAGACTGCTTTGCCCTCGGCTTCTTCTTCCAAGTCAATTATTCTGTCTAAATACTCCCAAACACCTTCTTGTATTCCCTATTGTGCACACCACAGTTCTTTCCTTCTCTCTAGATCATCTTTATTATCTGCATACGCTTCTAGTAGCTTAGTCTCCATTTCCTCCAACGTTTTCGGCTTAGCATGGCGTATTCTTGTGCTAGCAGGCTCTATCAAGCTAACTTTAACATAGTCTACGGCATCAGTGCCTGCTAGGTTAAGCTGACTGGTACATAATTTTGCCTGTTCAAACCATCTCTTGATTTCTTTCCTACCACTGTTCCTCCCACTCATTTTCTCGAGCTGTGGAGGTTTTTTTTACTATTGAACGAGCATTATTACATGCGTAATTACAGGTCCCTCTCCTACACACCCTATCCAACTCATCTTCTATCAAGGCGAATCTGTTTTGCCACCAACGATTCAATCTATCCAACCTATCTTCCCATTCTTTGTTATTATTTGCTAAAAGACGACCCAGCTCCTTAGCAACATCCCTTTTAAAAAGTGGCTTCTGGTTTTCCACAGTGAAATCTTCTATACTATCTCCAGCCTTTTTAACCCTTAAATTGGTTTTCTTAATTTCATTCACCAAACTTTTCTGGTTCTCTTTTAATGCATTTATTAACTCCCCTACTCTGCTAAAAGCATTCACGTTTTCGCAGTGGTTAAAATCCACCACTTTCTGAATATTTACGACTTCCGACCACAATTTTACCACGTCCTTTTCCCAATGCTTTTCATCATTATCCCCACTTTTATCAACAAAAGTACCTGCTCCTAAATCTAAATTATTGCAACCCCCTCCATTATTGTCATTCCTCACTACGCTACTCACTTCTTCATTGACAAAATCCTTATCCCTAACCACACCACGTATTTCTGCTAACAAATCTTGATCACTACCACGTTCCATCATTTCATCATCACCTGTACCTGTCTCTGTTCCCATAATATAGTCACAAACGTCACTTTCATCACTTACACTGCCTTGCCCCACTTTATTCCCACTGGCACTGTACATAACTTCAACAAATGTCTTACCTTGCAATTGCACTCCAGTCCAGTAGTAAATATTCCTAGGAACGTGCTGGTAACCCACTGGGTTGAAGGTTGCCGTGATGAACGCTCTGCTACCAAATATAGCAATCCAAAGGAAGATGCAACTCACAGCAACATTTCTTCTTTCTTTTTATTGTATATGTAGACAAAACCTTCAACCCTACAAGCAGAAACAAATGCTCAATCAGACATTACCAATAACCAACATATTCGAAACACAATTAACAAACAAATAACATTAGTTACGTTACAGTAACAAACAATTAACGGACAAATAACAACATACCAGTTATGTTACAGAGTATGCTCAGCGTATATGTAAGCCTACGTTGTACAGTAGCTATAGAATGAGCCTACTCAAAGTCCCGCAAATTTCAGGTCTGTCATCTAATTTACATTTCTAAAGAGAGTATTAAACAGTGAATGGGTAGTTCCTCCGATTAACAGGTCCGTGAAGGCAGTTCCGTTCATGCATATCTATTAGGCCGTTCGTCCTCATTTGCTGTCTCGTTAACGGTTGTTATTGGTAACTAGTGCTGTGAAAGATAAAAGACACTTGGCGGAGAACATACAGTGCTACATATATATATATATATATATATATATATATATATATATATATATATATATATATATATATATATATATATATATATATGCAATCATTCTCGATTTCGTAATATATTTTCTGTTTAATGATTTTAAAGTAATGATTATATAGTGTAGCCTACCATATACATACATTTATATATATATATATATATATATATATATATATATATATATATATATATATATATATATATATACATACATATATATATATATATATATATATATATATATATATATATATATATATATATATATATATATATATATATTGGACCAGAGATGAAATAGTATACAACGTATCATTTCTCTCTCTCTCTCTCTCTCTCTCTCTCTCTCTCTCTCTCTCTCTCTCTCTCTCTCTCTCTCTCTCTCTCTCTCTCACACTTTAATATATTTAGTGAACACGATAAATAAATTCTGACTATGTATGACTTCCCATGCTTCAGCCACCCACGGCCTTCCTTAATTATTACCACTAATTCTTAATAACAATATCAGGTTACAGAGTAGGACGCAATCATCGAGAATACCCAGGCGTAGACTATTCAAAATAGCGTATTTATTACATAGATCTGATTTGTTACTCTCAACTAGAAAGTTTATATGGGGCATCTAAACGAAACTGGCCATTGATTCAAAATAGCAAGATAATAAAGTAAAGACATCAAATCTATAGCGGAAGCTTATTGCATACGCAGTATTAAGTCTTGTTCCTAAAGAGACCTATTTTTTCCTGTAGAAAACGAATTCTTTTGAATCCTTTCTTGAACAAACGTAAATGACGTCAAACTATTTTGATTCAGCTAAAAATATCTTATGATTAGCCTTGGGACAGATATAAAATTTACAGCTTATTCTAAGCATAGTCCGAATAACAGGGCACATGAACTACGTTGAAAAATATAGTCTTTGCAATGGTAATTCCATTAGTATGGCGCGCTTGACTCCCCACCACTGTAGATTGTGGTTTCCTTGACAGGTTGGCGTTGTGCTTGTTTTCCCTCTGCTTGCAATCCAAAACAAAAGGTGACTCATCACAGCTCGTGACTCCCTCAGTTTATCTCAAGATGAACATGATATGTTCGGTAGATCTTCTGTTGTTTTCAGTGCTAGCAGCACGCATTTGGTCTAGCCACAAAAATTAAAACAAATCTCTCTCTCTCTCTCTCTCTCTCTCTCTCTCTCTCTCTCTCTCTCTCTCTCTCTCTCTCTCTTTTCTAAATAAAGATGATATTCAAATCAAATTGAAAATGTAAGTTTATGATAGAGTTTTATCAATAGATTTGAAACGAAAAATGTTCGAAATTGTGTCTCAAAAGCAAATCACTTAAAAAATTTATTTTTTGTTAATGTGGGTGGCTGTTAATGATAATTCACGAAGTTATTTGCACGTAGATGTTACTGAGAATAAGCACGAAACAACATAGAGGTTCCTACATTTATAATGTTATGTAAAGTTATTAAAAGGTCTACGGCATATCATGACAATATTTCATGGAAAAATGAAGTTATATTACCTGTAAGCGTTACATTATTCATTCCTATCCATTAATTACAGGCAATAACAACTGTATACTAAAAAAAACACAATTTCTGGCATTTAATGATATTTCCCCATGATACCGACGTTAAATCTCCGTCTCTCGGAAGTCATGTGCCAAGAATGACAATAGACAAGGCCTTGCTGTATATGTAGGAGAGTGGGAGAAATCCCATGAGTAACCCCCTTAATGGTTATTGTTTACTTAGGAAAGATGATTATAACTCTGGTCTTCTCTCTGTACTACCGTATATGCATGGATTGATTCCCTTTATTAATTTTGTTTATGTTTTTTTAGAATGATACGGAGATTATAAAGAAAACAATTTTACCGATAGTCTGAAAGTTTGTCAAACTTAACACGTGTATTGCAGGCTAGTTGAAATGAAAGAAAATATATAAAAAAAAAACTAACATTGTTAAAGCATTTATATAATTTTCAACAGAACTAGTTTAAAGTCTTGCTGGTAAAAATCTTGTTAGAACAATAATTTCATCGGAAAATATATCTACCGTCTTATATCTCTCACTATTCACTTTCATAAAATTATATTTTAAACCCAAGAGTAGACCAGTAACCGTGATTCTTCGTTGCCATTATTAACGTTTTCAAGTCATCTCATCAGCTTTCTACCTCTTTAGGCATGCTTTCTTTTTGCCGAATTCCTGTTACGCACACTTCGCCATGCATCTCTTTCTCCATGTGTTTCAGGTATATTGATTTCTGTAAATTATTCAAGAGGATTTTCATAATGACGGACCTGAATAACTGTGCAGGTCCTGGTTTCAAAGCAAAAAAAACCGTTCATGTCAGTGTGGCGTCCAAAATTTACAGATAATTTTTGTAGTCAGTATTGTATAATCCTTGATGTTGCATAATATGCCCTTATTTAGCTATTTACTCCATTGAAGACATCAAGAGTAGAATGTGCTGATTTTGTAGATAGGACTCAGATATTGTTTCAAGGAATAATATTAAAGCCTTCCCTATCAGCAGTGTCTCAAGTTATCAGAGCTAATTTTCAATTCAACTTCAGCACGAAACATATTCGAAGAGTAGTGGTGAATATTGTAGACTTTTGGGCATTAAATGTTTCTAAGCTAAACTAATGGCGTGGTTTGCTATCTTGCGACTTTCAGCAAAGTAATGGCGATCCAGATGATAGCTATGAGATCTGAACATGATGAACCTCTTCCCCCAAACCAACCTCTCTCTCTCTCTCTCTCTCTCTCTCTCTCTCTCTCCTCTCTCTCTCTCTCTCTCTCTCTCTCTCTCTCTCTCTCTCTCTTCTTTTTACTGGGAAACGTATGTTCTGACTTTAGAGATGTCCCGACTGAGATAGTAACGTTAATTTTATCACTGAAATTTACTTGTCTACTTATCACTTTATTGTTATATTTATATTCTAGTTAATTGCAGATATGTAGTACGATCAGATATTTTGTACTTAATTTCTCAAAACATTTATTTTTGTAATAAACAATTATATGATCTTCTTTTCCTTCTGTGTTTTTTTTTCTTTCCTTTTTTTTATGTAGGCATTCTTGTGCGGAAACACAAGTGAGATCGTATCATTTGGCAAACGTTTCGGTTTATGCTTGTGCCTGATTTTTTCTTATCATTGTTGAGATTTTGGTACACCTAACAATATCTATTAATAATAAAGAAAGATAAAAGATGAAAAACAAGCCAGAGAAAAAAACATCATATGGATTTTGTTTTATAATAAATCCTTTGAAAGATATCGTGTTTAGTTAATCTTGTGTTTTTTATTTTTTTTATTTTGACTTCTATACACGAGGTAACACCTAACTATCGACTTCAGTGGTCGTTATTTTCTAGAATGTTCATTGTAGAATATCTTTTACGCTTTTAGAAAATAATTTTTCATCCTCTTGAGCAGTGAAGTACAAATTGCCGAAGTTTATATAATCTATGTAATGATTTGCATAAATAAATGGATCCCAATAGTTTCCTTTTATTTAAACTGTTTGGTATTCGCCTAGATAAATATATGAAGAGACGTTAAGGAGTAAATAATGAATTGAGGAACTTTTCTGTCCAGGAAGAAGGTGATATAACCAATGTAAACATTGTAGTTCCCGAAGATGGGCTAATGCCTTCACAGCTCCTTACGCTATGCACCGTAAGAATTATTTAAGGGTCTTTTCAACTTTTCTGTTGATCCCTACATGTACTCGCTTTATATCTTTCTACTTCACCTGAGATCTGACTTCCACTTTTCCACCTCGCTGCCTAACCTCTTCTGACTTTTACGTTACAGTATAACTCTAGCTGCAAGTGGGTTCTCAATGGTCTCACAGGCCTCAGTGACAGGCTATGTGGCCAAAATCCATAAATCCAATGAAAACATTATAGTCATAGCAAGGACCCCTGATAAAACAAAATAATGTAATAGGGGTACAATCTATGCCTTTAGGTGTTACAATCAAACCAAATAACAATCACTCACTTTCATTTTCAAAATCAAATAACACATTATCACAGCAGTGT
>NC_090725.1:139980526-139983026 GCF_036898095.1 Palaemon carinicauda
ATATATATATATATATATATATATATATATATATACATATATATATATATATATATATATATATACATACATATATATATATATATATATATATATATATATATATATATATATATATATATATATATATATATATGTATATATATATATATATATATATATATATATATATATATATATATATATTTATGTATATATATATATACTGTATATATACATATATATATGTATTATATATATATACTATATATATATATATATATATATATATATATATATATAAATATATATATATATATATATATATATATATATATTTATGTATATATATATATATATATATATATATATATATATATATATATATTTTTGTATATATTTATGTATATATATATATACCGTATATATATACATATATATATATGTATTATATATATACTATATATATGTATATATATATATATATATATATATATATATATATATATATATATATATATATATATATATATATTTATGTATATATTTATGTATATATATATATATATATATATATATATATATATATATATATATATATATATACTGTATATATACATATATATATATATACATATATATATATATATATATATATATATATATATATATATATATATATATATATATATATATATATATATATATAGTGGAAGCAGTAATAAGTCTTAAATGGGTACCAAGATATGTGAGGTTAGGGGACTAATACAACTGAAGCATGATGAGAGGTTAGTTAAGAGGGGACATATTCCGCCTAACCAAACATTTGGGTTTTTACAACCCCCTCCATTTCCTTACAATACACTTCGGATATTGGGTAGCCATGTAACAGACTCTATTTTGAGCCGGGCCATGTTTATCCGGAATAGAGGAGGGTGCTGTTTTGTGCAAGTCATTCAGCCAGGAAGATGGTTGAAAGGTGTCAGTTATTGGTTCCGGTTAAGTAGTTGATCAGATATGACAAAGGAATTCAAGAATAAAAAAGGTCAGCATTTTGGTCGGTGCGATTCTATCTATGAATTTTTCAGTTAAATTATGTCATTCCCTCAAGTTTTGGATGTGTTTTCATTAGTTTTGATTTAAAAATAAGTTTTATGTTAGCGCAATAAAATGTTTATTCCCGGAAACTTAGTAGCACGTCACCCATCTTAGAATATGAATTCTTTTGCCTACTGTTTATGAATGGGCGATGACTTTACAAATAATTCGTAGAGTAAAAGTAATATTTTAAGTGTTGATAGCTTGTCGAATGGTAGCGGACCCCTAAAACATCCAAATGTGTTCTCTGAGCGATTAGGGTCATTTTGAAACACCGACCATATTTCTGTCTCAACGTTAAATTTTTCTAGTCAATAGAGTTCTTTCCCCTTTCCACGCAGTGACAATCTGATATTTCTTACAATCATGATTAAAATTGTCTTCCTAATCATCCTATTTTCCCTTGATAAGACAATAATTATTACGGTTATTGCGATAACAACCATCACCAGCTTCATAAATATCAATATTATCAAAGCAAATATCATTATCATCCTCATCCTCATCTTTGTCATCATGACCATCCCTTCTACATCATTCCAAATCACGGATGTCAGTCCCTGGCGCCAAGGTTCCGCTACAGTTGGCGACGGGAACCATCTGGCGATGCACTCACTCCCCTGTCCTCTGCTAGGGCTCCCATCCTTCACAAGTCACAGTGCCCAAGATACCACCTAAATAACCCATCAAATCTTCAAATCTACGCCCAACCGCTAAGAAATCACCCCCTGCTATCCTATACCACGTTGTTACATTCAACTAGCTGTCATCCTCTCATGAAGAGTTTTCTTAAAGGCTGTTTTTTATTATAGACGACATCCAAATGATCCGATAGTCTCAAAAAATAATTCACAAGTGCCCCTCTCGTCACTTATTTTAAGCTAAAATCTCAGTTCTCATCTCTAAGGATTTTTTCCATCACTGATGTCAGTTTCAAAAATATCTGAGGGAAATTAACCCCATCCCTTTCCGGGACTTTCCTAATACTCTTCAATTGATTATATAAGTCAGATAAAGATTGCACAAATACGTGAGCATTTCCCCAAAGGGAACAAAAAAAAGTGAGAACAGAACAAGAAAAGGGATGAATTTTCGATGCCAAATGGCACGTACCTAAAAGATCTCAGGGAAGAGAAATGGAGAAGATATTTATGTTTAAAATTGCGGTTTGTTTGTTACCTGAAGACCGGCAAAAGAGAGGGTATAATTGCCAGGTGGCTTTTGTCTCCGAGCCCGTATTGGCATTGTAGCCACACCAGCTGGCACGTCTTGGTCGTGAACCGGGAGTCGATGGGGGCGAAGCAGGGGGGTGATAGGAGGACGATAGGGGAAGAAAAGACATTTTGTGTGAAGGCGACCACAAACACTCTTCAGTGTATTTCACTGTTCAGATAGATACACAAAAAATTTTCGTTAGCGAGTA
>NC_090725.1:139988026-139998026 GCF_036898095.1 Palaemon carinicauda
GCATTTTATTAGTGTCTTCCATAATGATGATGCCATGGAGTATAGATACCTTAGCAGATATTTCCAGATTTGTGTATACCAATTGTTAGAATGCTGTCTCAATATAGCTGTGATTTTTTCAATTTTATTTCATAACATTTTGTTTGCTTAAAAATCCCTCAAATCTCCATGATTTGTGAAAGGCGATTTGGGCTAGTTTGATCACGCAAGAATTGCAGCACTAATATCTATGGAGTTTCATGGTCCTTGCAGTGAAGATATCTCCTCTGGTTCATAATGAAGTGAATTAGTACTGCGAATGGTCATTAATAATTTGATGGAAAAAGGACCAGGGATGTTTTCTGTACAGGAATAAGCACTTCAATATGGTTTGTAGACACAAATACAATGCTAGCTGAGGAGACTAAGGCTACACCCAGTGGTATTTTCATAGGGATTCCTTGCAAAGTTTTATCATATGCTGTATATTTGGTTCTCATATTCTGCTTGAGCGGAAATCCTTTCTTGGAGGTTAAGTCGTCATGATAATCAATTATGAAAAGCATTAGGAAGAGGGCTTGAGAATGAAGGTATGACATGGGGTTTCATTAATTTTTCATGCCAATTGATATATAGAGTAGGTAGTAGGATATAGAAACATAAGAAATAAAATATTTCCACAAAATAAATCAGACATGCAACAGAAAATAGTATGATTAGAGACTGAATAAGAAGACCCTTTACTGCCCAGAGATTACTAAGTCAAATTATGATGGGAGGAGAGGGTTAACTAGCTATATTACTAGGGTTAAGACTGAATTACACATGGATCTCAACCAGATTTACTAATTCTATAATTTAAGATTTGATTGCTGTAATAAATGAGATATTCAATGCAAAGAAATATGAATGTACCAAATGGATGTTACGTTAGAATTTTATGAGTGCTCTATTAATGCAACAGTACAGCAGTAAATAAATGCACATAATTAACTCTCAGGCTATAAATAACATGCTTGGACTGACAGTAGATGATTGGGTGGATTAGTGTAAATGGTGGTGTCTTGTTTCATACCAAATATAGCAATAAACATACTTTTCATACAAGTAGGAAAGTGGTGTTGTCCCACATCAAGTACATTCACTAATAAATACTTTTGATAGAGGCAATGGATGAAAAGGGAAGCAGTCCTTGAGTAGACTGATGCCAATGCAATGTAATAAGCCTATGGCAGATGGACAGAGTTTGACTCACAGGCTTGGCGTTTGTAAAGGAATTACAACCGAGTAAGAATGAAACATATGACATTGAATGAGGGTAGCTCATCTCAAGGCATGGGACTATGATTAAATTAGTAATTCAAATAGTAAGGAATGAACTTATGTGTGAAAGGACAACTTTTGTACTGCACTAGCGACTATGTTCCTAACTATATATTGTAAATGAAGATAAAACATATTTTTCATAACCTTGAGACTGTAAAGCGAAGGGCTGCATGGTGATTTGGTGAGCAGACACCTGTCTTGATTGGCTCATGTATCATATCCACTATGTATGGGGCTCTTCCCGTGTCAGAGAAAAACTTGACTTGGTGGGAGAACTTGATATTGGACTCTTTTAGTTGGATGACATTTAAGCAAGATGATCTTGTTGAAGTACCAACGGTACAATTCTTGGCTTATATGTACCAACGACTAGAGGATAACACTGTTCTTTTTCTAGAAGAGGCCTCCAAGAGTTCCCAAGGGGTAGTGTTTCAGTCTACACTACTAACAGTGCAGAAGGTTTGATTTGTTACTGAAGTCAAATATATATTCACAGAGAGACAACATTTACTCATCTGTCTATACCATCATGAAATAGTTAAACTCAACAGGGCATAATGCCTCCGAAGGGATTGACCCTTGAGTTCTTGGTGTGGGTCTTCCTTGAAGGTGAATAAATGAGCAAGATTGATGGTTCAACAATTGATGAGATAGGTTGGGCGGAGGGTGAATGTAGTTTTTCCTCACTTACATAGCATAGGGGCCAACATCCTCAGCTAATAACATTTCCTCTTGAAGCTGATCTTTGTCAAACATTTATTAAACATCCCAATCAATTGTCTATATATCTCTTCATCCCAGGGTGTATGAGAGTGATATGAATTACCAAGGAAATGTGCTCATGGGAAATTTTACACTTAAAACAGAACTAAAATGTCTGAAGGAAAGTAGTGAAAGTGAGGGTGTTGTCGGAAATTATGACAAATGGTAGTTGGGTGTATGCAGCAACTGCCAAAGGACATATAAGATCTGGAACAGATTAAATCTGGCTCACCCAGAGGGCCTTAGCTCTTGATGCGGCACTGGTGAATATAGACACTTAAATGTGCTGGATTCTGTCATGAGGAAGAGGAGGCTGTACTGTAGATGGTATTGGAACTTTTCTGTACATTTTGACAAAAGAGGCATCATATTACTTTCCTTACTGCATCTGTATGGCCCAGAACTCCTTATGGAGAAGAGTATGAAATATATTGCATCATTGCATCCTCAGTACTATATGTAAGGCAGTGAGAAATAGACGATAGGGTAGGGTACCTGGTTATACCAGGATTCCCGCACAACTTCCATATCTCCCCAGATCACTAACTGGCTTTCTTTCTCCAAACCCGCTTCACCCCCTTATTCTCTCTCTCTCTCTCTCTCTCTCTCTCTCTCTCTCTCTCTCTCTCTCTCTCTCTCTCTCTCTCTCTCTCTCTTTCAGCAGTACAAGCTAGGGCCACCAAACTACTTCGAACACTAAGGTAATTTGGATATAAACAGAGGATGGAATGTTTGAACTTATTTGATTTACAAAATCGACAATTAAGGGGACAGTTAATAGAGGAATTCAAAATTCTTAAAGGAATAACAAATGTAGATTACAACAACCTATTCACGCCTAGCCCAAATCAGTGTGGAGGTAACGAATGCAAACTGGAATTGAAAAGATACATCACAACTCAATGCTGCAATTTCTTTACATACAAAATAGTAAATACTTGGAATAGAATTCCAGTGGATGTAATAAACAGTGACACGGTAAAGGAGTTCAAGAATAAATTAGACAAGCTTGTAAGAACTCTAAATGCTTAACCTAAATCGCTCTACTAAAAAGTCTTTGACACATCCAAAATCCTTGTAACTCTCTCTCTCTCTCTCTCTCTCTCTCTCTCTCTCTCTCTCTCTCTCTCTCTCTCTCTCTCTCTCTCTCTCTCTCTCAGTTTATATATATTTCGGTGTAGTCTAAAATTATATCTTAAATTATTCTAACTTTTTTTTTTACATCACCCATGAGGTAAAAATTAGGATGTTTTTTCTGTATAAAGGTTTCCCTTAACTTAAAAGTAGCATATGAGTTAAGCCCTTCCAAAGCTTGCCACTACACTCTGACACCATTAGAACAAAGCTGTCAAAATTGCTAAAAAACTTCAAGAACAGCTAAAATGTGTGTGGATTCAGTCATCATACACATTTCAGAAAGCTCAGAGGAATTTTCGGACCAAATATCAGAGAGGATTGTGTCTCTTGATGAAACCCCTATAAAAAGCACATAGGCTTTTACCTCAATGGTGGTGTGAAAAAAGTCAAAATAATTTCGGAAATATACTACTTTTCATGGGGAAGAGAGAGAGAGAGAGAGAGAGAGAGAGAGAGAGAGAGAGAGAGGAGAGAGAGAGAGAGAGAGAGAGAGAGAGAGAGAGAGAGAGAGAGAGAGAGAGTAATAATTCCAGAAATATGCAAATTTATTTAATTTAGAAATCGAAAGAGAGAGGGAGCGAAAGAGAGCGAGAGAGAAATGATTTCAGATATACACCATTTTTCAGAGAGAGAGAAAGAAAAATAATTTTGGAATTACCTCAATTTATATATATATATATATATATATATAGAGAGAGAGAGAGAGAGAGAGAGAGAGAGAGAGAGAGAGAGAGAGAGAGAGAGAGAGAGAGAGAGAGAGAGAGAGAGAGAGAGCAGTAAGGGGCCAGTGTTAGAAAGCAGGTGGTTGATCTGTAGAGATGAGGCAGCAATTGAGGAATCTTAGTAAAACCAGGTGCCCTACCATATCATCCATTTCTCGCTGCATTGAGTATCATGGAGTTTATGGTGCTCTGGAATGATAAAATACCAAATGAGATGGTCTCTTCTAACAAAGATGGTGAGCTTGATGTTTCTGGAAGCATTCCTAATATCTGTCTAAACCATGGCCCTTCATATAGAGGCCCAACTACATTGTGAGTTAGTTTGGGTCCTTCTTATGCCATCACCAGATACTATATCCAAGTATTCATGGTTTTGTGTGGGTATGAGTCCCTCTGTTTGTTATTTCTTGGGATGTACGTTTTAAGGTTGCATCTTTCAATTTGTAGGATGCATATACAAGTCCTATAGAAGCTAAAATTATGAAACTGCAGGAATAACAGGAATTATTTGGTGGTGATATGTACCAATGTTGACACTGTTGTGTTTGCTGCCAACATTGATTAATCAGGGTAGGAAATAGGATCTGAGTGCTATTTGGGGACATGCTTCCAAAGGCTGACTCTTGAGCTTGTCTGCTAGGAGACCCAGCAGGATTGTCTTCAGATAGGATACAAAGAATGTTGATGACATACATACTCTGTAGTCATTGAATTTTTAACACTTTTGGCTACAAAAGCCTACAACTTCTTTGATGGTTCACCCTCTGGAGGGTTAAGTTATACTGAATCACTGTGGGAGGAACTGGTTGAGGATGTGGTGATAGAGCTAGCCTTCGATGGCCATGATTATAATCTTGTGTGGAATTGTGAATCTTTCATGATGTGGTGGTTTGAACAGGCTATAGATGAGAAGGTTCTTCCCATCAGTGTATAGAAGTATTCACAGCCACCGTGGGTATTGAGGTTAACATCTGTGGACACATAAAGATCTCCCGATGTTCTCTCTCTTCATACTCCTGATGGAGTATCTGTTAAAGTTTTTCATATTATTATTACTTGCTAAGCTACAACCCTAGTTGGAAAAGCAGGATGCTATAAGCCCAGCGGCTCTAATAGGAAAAAATAGCCTAGTGATGAAAGGAAAAAAAAATAAGGAAATAAATAAATTACAAGAGAAGTAATGAACAATATATGATACTCAAAGAACAGTCACATCATTGAAATAGATCTTTCATATACAAACTATAGAAACTTTAAAAAAATCAAGAGGAAGATATATTAGACAGAAAAGTGTGCTTGAGTGTACCCTTAAGCATGAGGGCTCTATCCTAAGACAGTGGAAGACCATGGTACAGAGGCTATAGCACTACCCAAGACGAGAAAACAATGGTTTGATTTTGCCATGTCCTTTTCCTAGATGAGTTTCTTACCATAGCTAAAGAGTCTCTCCTACCCCTATCAAAAAGAAAGTAGCCACTGAACAATTATAGTGTAGTAATTAACCCCTTGAGTGAAGAAGAATTGCTTGGTAATCTCAATTTTGTATGAGGACATAAGAGAATGTGGAAAGAATAGTTCAGACTATTCTGTGTATGTGTATGAAAAAAAAAAAAAAAAAAAAAAAAACGTAACTAGAGAGAAGGATCCAACGTAGTACTGTCTGGCAGGTCAAAGCACCCAATAACCCTGTAGCGGTAGTCTCCATCAATGCCTGTGTCATTTTTTTTTAAATCAAGGTACTATCTATGATCTAATCTCTACAGAAATGAAGGATCCCTCTAGTCTCCGACATTTCATGTGTCTCTTTTTAGAATCAAGGTACTTTTTATGATCAACTCTCTACAGAAACGAGGATCTTTAAAGTCTTCGACAATTCATGTGTCATTCAAAGAAAAATCCCACAATAACATGAGGAGAAGTTTCCCTTGGACTATGGGAGGTGTGAAGAGACTAAGTGGGTCAAACATACTGGAAAGTATAGAGATGATCATCCTATTTGTCAGAACGTATTAGAGAATGCTAAATATATCTTGATGGCAAGTGGACTGATGCTCAATTGATCGGATTTTATGTCACATAGGAGGCCTCACATCTTGGTCCTTTTGGGTTATCTACATCCTATGTCAATTATTGAACGCAGATACACTTTGTGTACACTTACCCAGGTCAGCTTATATCTCCTCAACGGTGGAATATGCCCCAAGGAAATTATCCACATAAAAGCTGTTCCTCAACCTTTGTGATAGTGGGTCTTGGCGATGCTCTATGTGATTTAGGATGTTGTTTGATTCAGATGGAACGGCAATTCACGGGCTACTTGAAGGCTTTCAATTTCTCCAGATCTAAGGGGTAGAGCCTGAGAAACCCTATGAAGTTCATGTTCTGTTCCTTGATTCAGATGAGTAAGAATGTCTTGCTGCTATCAGCCACTGCAGCCCAGATTATGACCAGTTTGAATGCAATCGTTAAAGAACTTGCTCATCAAAGTTTTTCGAGGCCCAAAGATAATTGTAGCTTAATTGGAAAGAAATATAAATTGGAACGGGATGCAATAGGTACATCACAAAACACAGAAAGAGGTAACTGTATACGAGTAGCTAACTACAGGAGAAGTAAGATCTCTCTCTCTCTCTCTCTCTCTCTCTCTCTCTCTCTCTCTCTCTCTCTCTCTCTCTCTCTCTCTCTCTGTTTTAGAATAGAAAATATACTATTTTACTCCTAAATGTATTTCAAGTCCATGAGAATCTTTGGAAATGATAATTTTCAAAAAGTCCAATATCCATTTCATAAACTGCAAAACTTGAAGAGTAGGAAGAGACTTATTTGTTCAAAGAAATTCCTGTTTGCTTTCATTTTGATGAATCTGCGGTATATATCTCAGTTATACTAAGAATAAGGCCTAGTGGATATGCATTAACACAGACAGAAAAATATGAAATAAAATACGATTCAATTTTCTTATGAAAAAATACAACGTGTATTTGCAAGTAACCAATGAATGAATGCGTAAAATAAATGTTTGCTGTGGATCTATAAATCCGGATTAGATATATAAAAGAGGAATCACGATGTTAATCTGTGCAATCAAATTTAGAATTAAAAGGACACTTTGTGATGATTTGCGCCCTTTGAATAGGATATGGTCGCTTTATGGTGGACCGGATAGTGCACTGCACAGAGCTAATTCATTATTGTAGCCTTGTGGTTAAATATATTTCTTTTTTTCCGGAACAGGGATTATGTAATAAACTTTACGGAAAAAAATGTATTTTCAAATTTGTTTATAATTCCCTAAAACCATAAATCTATATGACGTTCAGGCAATAGACAAATGTATTTCGATAAGTAGATTACGAGGAGAACATGTTCGTGTTCGTTTATTTTGTATACTCAGCGTGACGAAAACTAGTTTTGTGAGTATCTTGTATCAATAATTTAGGTTTTTTTTTTTTTTTTTTTACAATATAAAGGTTACACAGAAAGACTTTGGAAAATTACTACTGATATCACATGATTTACAAGATAAATCAAGCACAAGAAAATGAAAGGATAAAAGAAACTGATAAAATGAGTTATAAATAATTGAGTATATTCACTGACATACAACGAGACTGACAATATCATTAAAGAGTCTAAACATTATTGCTAAAACTGAGTAGTTCGAAGATTTTTTGAGTAGTTCGAAGAGTTTTTTGAAGGCCCAGGGTCTAAGGGCTGGGTAGCTTAATAAATGATTCAATCTAAAATCTGCAGTAACGTTCCACATTAACATTAAAGTTAAGTGTATCACCATTAATGATTTCTCTTTGCCTATTTTTTATCCTGAAGTAAGAGGAGAGTTTACTGAGCTTTTAATAATTATAAGCACACAAGAATCGATTACAAAATTAATTTTATTTATCATGATATTTGAATAAAATTATAGATAGTCAAGAAGGATCTCGAGAGATGGGTTCACATATATAGCACCATTCGCTGGCAAATATGTTTTCCTTACTGAGGAGGAGACATGGGTAGAATGTTCCTAAATTTTCCAGGCTAACTTGATCATACCTTTAAGTAAAATGCGCAAAGGAAGACAGATATATGAACATTCAACAGTTTTTCTTAATGTTTCCTTTAAAAATATATGTAAAATTATAAAAATGTTTATTTCTGATTCCGCTACCCTTATACTACCACATAGTTAGATTTGGAAAATTAATATCAGGCTTGGTTTAGCCTAAATGATCTCGAAGAGAACAACAATTGTTAACCGATTACCACTCACTGCAGTTGGTTATAATGTATGAAGGTATTGATAACAAGTAGTGCGAAACCCAAAATTAATCGGGATAGGAAAATGAGTATTTGTTTTATAACAATTAGTTTACACAGCCATGTAAAGGGTCAATGAAAAACCCGGAGACCTGCCTCTGAAAATTATAATATTCGAAATTGTATCGATAGGTAAAATAGAATATGTAACAATATAAAAGGAAATTAGTCTGCGTTATACGAAATTGGAGGAGCATCCTGAATTTTTAATGTTACACAGAACTCAAAGAACTTTAACATAATTGTTTATTTCACAAATAAAAATAAAATGCATTTCTGTTTTCGAAATATTTGCAAGTTATAGAGATTTATAAGTTTTGAGCAGTCCGGAAAAACATTTGAATTTGAATATTTAGACGAAACAAAGGTTTATCTCTCTCTCTCTCTCTCTCTCTCTCTCTCTCTCTCTCTCTCTCTCTCTCTCTCTCTCTCTCTCTCTCTCTTCTATATATGTGGTCTACGTGTCATTTCTAGTCAACAACTCATTGTACTCCGACTTTCTCAATAAGCCAATATTTTGTGCAATTGAAGAAGAGACTAACCTAATGTGCTTCACAAAGGTAAATTGGTGCTACTATAGTGTGAGGTCTACCGCCATATGTCGCCTACCCAGGTAGAGAGTGAGGTCTACCGCGTGACCAGCGTCCCAGAGCCGCGCACCTAACCATAAAAAACGTGACCTGTCCACGTGAACTGCCCATATAAAAGGAAGCAAATGGAGCTCCTAAATCTTGCTACGGGTCGACCAAGGGAATGGCCCATGCCAACGAGAACTGTTGGCTATAATCTACAGCAAGCAAACAAACATACTCCTACATAAGGACGCTAAAACGATGATTCTGTTGGTCGTCAGCTGTTCCAGTCTTGATCATTTTTGTTGTAAGGGGATGAGAAGAAATTCCAATGATCTATGTGTGTCATTCTTAGAAGATGTACGAAGTGTGTATCGCTAGAATAAATGTATGGAAATATATGATGACATGTTTATTTTTACCTTTATTCCTTTTTTTTAATGTAATTAGAAATCCAATTATCTATTTAAGGTATTTCTAAGATATGTTTAAATTAAGTGTTTATTGCTTAAATAAATGTATGAAATGTAAGAGGGACGAATAATTCAGCAGTAGACCTCACGCTATAGTACTAACGGGAGGTAGATCTCACGCTATAGTGTGGTAGACCTCACGCTATAGTAGCACCGGTAAATTTGCTGTCAAGAGCCTCACCTACTACTTTAAAAGCCATGTAGACTTGAAAAAATATTATTAATGTTAAGATCCGGATGTTGTGGAGCCACCGTCCCCGAACTACATACAATCATACTTTGAGTTTTGTTAGAATTCAACTTCATGCTGCATAATTTGCACCATGCGCTCATTTTAGGTAGATTTCTATCAAGGTATTCAACAAACTTACATCCTCATTCAGGAGATGGAATTGATGCAAAAAGAGTAGCATCATCTGCATAAGCAACGAGATTGTTTTCTCGGCAAACCCCATGTCATGTGTATATAGTGGGAAAAGTAATAGGCCAAGAATAGTACTCTGAGAAACACCAGATATCACATTCCTATACTCACTATTGTGGCCATCAACAACAACTCTGAGCAATGTTAATGAATGATGAACAGAGTTGTTGAACTATAAGATAAATTGTTCGTAAGCACTTCTTGATGTTTTAATTACCGAACCGAGAGAGAGAGAGAGAGGAGAGAGAGAGAGAGAGAGAGAGAGAGAGAGAGAGAGAGAGAGAGAGC
>NC_090725.1:140003026-140038026 GCF_036898095.1 Palaemon carinicauda
ACTATTTAAATCCCCTGTAGTACTGTATATAAGAAACAAAAGAATGCACTTTCCCAACAAGGGCAAATCGAATTTTCACTCAAGGTGTTGAATTGAGACGATATCACATCATATTATTGTGGTAAAAAAGCTCCTTTTGTTCTGATAGTTCCAATTTTCATCTCATAAGTCCTCTTCATCCTCACCATCCCCTCTCCCCTCCCTCTCTCCTTCTACTACAGCTCGCTGATTCCTTCCTTTGTAAAATGCCAGAGTAAATATATTCGAAAGGTAAGTCTTCTTCCAACCTCCTTTGTGAGGTGCCTGTGTACACAAACATAGCCCACAAAGAAAACAGATGACAATAGTTCACAAATCCTTACTGCGCCCATCCTGAACAAATTTTGTACCAAGCCCTCCTTCTCTTTATCCTTCTTCTACTCCCACTCCTCCTACAACATCACTGCCCTCCTTCCCCTCTCCTTCCCCCTTTCCTCCCTATTGTAGCTATCGGATATTGTCAAACCTTTCCAGGTAATTTGAACGTTATGGGACACACGCACAAGATATATTTTGCTCTGATGAATTTGATTTATCTCTTTGATCTCGAGCATCTTGAGATTATCTTTAAGATGGCATATTTAGTGTTATTTGGTTTTAATTCAAGCAAAATGCTTTGGCCTTTTTATGAAATTTACTGTATGAGGCCATCATTAATCAAACAGTAATTTAAATAGAAAAAAAAAAAGTTGTACTAACGAACGTATTGAATCAGATTAATTTTCCTGTCTTTAGACAACTTGGCAACCTCTCCAGTGGGAAAAGCCCCAATGCGAGATGGCATCCCGCAGGGAAGATAATTGACGCTTCTACTATTTACCACCTTGACCTGACCTCTGGGAGTGATTTGTAGGTCATCCCAGGAATATGATGACAAGAAGGCATGAGCTATGTGAATAATGTAAGCTATACGCAATCATTCTTATTTGATTACGATCATATTTTTTATGAATCACAGTAACGGGGATAAATAACACAGCGCAATACTTTTTATTATATTCCATATCATAATTGGATTATTTGCTGAATTGAAAAGTAAAGTACATTAAAGATAAGAATGACCCCGGTTATCGATAAAAAAAAGCAGTATTAAAGCCTTTATTGTCCCGCGAATTCTTACTGCCATTCACCAATACTTGAATTTTCTCGTGTTATTCATAGTTTGAGTTTTTGTCAAGATTTTCGAAAAGTAATGCAGAGTGAGATGTAGATATAATATAAGGCAAAATGCTTCTTTAGAAGTCTCTGAAATCGATGGTTTTCATAAAAGTAGGTCTAATCTGTTTTATATCTCCCTTTAAAGCAAATAGAACGACTGTGTTTTAACGTCTGTGCACTTTAATCAATGTACTTTAGCCATTTTATTCCTTAAACACGTTAATTCAATCTTCTCTCATATCCCCATTAAGCTATCATGGAAGAAATTAGCACTTATTATCAGTTTAACAACCGTGGTGATTAAAAACGTAATGGTTTTCCAAATAGAATCACAGTTAAAAAAAAATCCCCAAATTAGCTATCATTTTTATATACAGTATATAGATATCTTTAAAACATATATCAGTAACCCACTAACAAAGAGGTCATCTCTCTCTCTCTCTCTCTCTCTCTCTCTCTCTCTCTCTCTCTCTCTCTCTCTCTCTCTCTCTCTCTCTCAATAAAAAGAGATCGCGGCTTTGGTAAATGAAGAATCAGAGTAAAAACATTAAATGTAGAAATACCAAAACCTGCTTTTAAGACAAAAGGTTATTGGCTAGTCAATGATAAGCAGTGAAAGTTAATAGAATCAAGAGAATAAAATAGGACTATGAACGATGAATGGGAATTAAGGGGATAAATACATAAATGTGAATATAAATAAAATAACCCACAATGTATGAAAAATAGAAGTTTATTTAGCTTTCAAAGGGACTATCTCCCTTCCTCTTCAGAATACAAAATTTTGTATTCTGAAGAGGAAGGGAGATGGTCCCTTCGAAAGCTAAATAAACTTCTATTTTTCATACATTGTGGGTTATTTTATTTATCATAAATACACGGAAAATTGTGTATTTTAAAATATGAATATATATTTAATGGAAGAGACAGAAAGGCTTACACATATAAAACCTAAAAGTAATGCGTATTAACTGATGAATGAATGTGAAAATATAAGAATTTTTGAGATTTGGAGAAGAGAGAAGCCATTCAAAAATTTCCAATTCCTAAAGGTATGAAAGACATCTGAGGCAAATTAAGATAAATTTTTTTAGATACGATTAAAGCAGATTAAAAAATATGATTGCATATTCTCAAAAGAAAATTAAGTAATAAGATTTTGGGTGCTATTATAGTATGCTATCTACCGCCGATTTTGCTATCTACCACCCCTTTCTGAAATTTTGGAATTGGTTTATTATTTTGTTTATGAGACCCCAATTAACACTACTTTACAATTAACTGGGAAATCACCTAATACTGTCACTGATTGGTTTAATGTGTCTGGAAGTGTGTAGTGTGGTGGTTTCAATTGGAAAGTTCTGAGAAAATGCGTATTTCCTGCTTTCTTGAATGATGTAAGATATGTTTACAAGCCGTAGTAGAATAAATTTTTGATTGAATATTTTTCATAGATTATTTTCTTTCAGTTTTGTAATATTTAATTTTTCATTTGATTAACTTGTAACATTGTTGTATGATGAGCTTTGTATAATTTGTAAAAAAAAAAAGTTTCCCTACAAACTTCTTATAATTATGCACCCATGTTGTCCTGCCAATCAATATTATTAAACTATCATTAAAGTCCAATGAGGATAACATACTGGTGGTAAGTAATCTGTTTGATAATCCTCATCAAACAGGAGGATTAACATTAACGGTAGATAACATACTTTGTGGTAGATACCATACTGTAATAGAAATTCGACGGTAGATAGCATACTATAATAGAAATTCGACGGTAGATAGCATACTATAATAGAAATTCGACGGTAGATAGCATACTATAATAGCACCAGATTTTGAATGGGTTTAAAGACCTTTTTGTTATGAATAAAAGTAGGTTTTCTGGTAATATTACTTCTATGCCATAATTTTTACCGTTTTTACGGCAAATGTTTAGCAGTGTACAGTAACAGTTGATATGCAATATTTTGAACTCTGCTATTTTATGACCGATTCACTCATTCATAATGAATGTGTTTTTAACACCGCACTTGTAAATAACCAGGCTACGTCCTACATTCCATTTGTAGAGAAAGGAAATGGAAAAACAATGCTAAGATGTTTACTCGCTGGCTTTGGTTCTGTTAATTTGTTATCATCGTCATCATCGGCCTTGCCGTGGTCATTGTAATTAACTTCAGCGATGATTATTGAATTTTTTACTGCGTTACACCAAGATGATTTTACACTGAAAATCCTAATACGAAAGATACAAAAGAAATAGAAAAGAGAGAAAGAAAGAAGGCATCGCCAAGGAAAGGAACAGCACACGGGAAGGACTGTCAGGGGAAGCGAACTATAGGAAATGTCAGATTAAGAACCGAGTTGGGGGCCCGGTGTAAAGGATTCAAGTTACCCCCCGTTTCAAATTACCTCCCGGTAACTTGAAACCGGTTTCAGATTACCGGGGGGGTAGTTTGAAACAGGTTTCAAGTTACCCCCTCTGTTTTCAAGTTACCCCCTCATCAGAATGATAAATAATTCGTATGACATCGCAAATATGTATCATGCATTTATTGTTGGCTTCGTAGCAGTAGGAAAAGTAGTTTAATTTTGTATTTAAGACCAAAAATTGTGTATTAGTGAATTATATGACACGTTAAAAGTCACAGACTGTAATTCAAGGTTTTGTGATAAAGGCGAGGTAAAATTTTATTTTATTTCTGTTCGTGTGATTGTTGATATTTTCGTATTTAAGACCTAAGTGTCATATATTTCCCTAATTCACAATATTTGAAGTTACAGACTTTCATTTAAGGTCTAGTGATCACGGTGAGGTAAAACTTTATTTTATTTCAGTGTGCGCGTGATTGTCGAGATTTCTTCTTTTATTATTTTTAAATAACTGGCCTTATCTTTCAATTAAACACAAACTATGACACATCTAACTTTATACAAAACAATTATTAAGTAAAAAAAAGATAGATATTACCCGTAAAAATATTTGAAATCAAAACCATCATAATGAACCCTGTTTTAGCATTACATGGAAAAAAATATTTACTAAATTAAATATTAAGAAAAAAAATGGGAAAATGGTAATGAAATTGTTAAATTTGGAATTGACCAAACAATCAAACGTGTCACAGATGCAGCCAACTTATAAAAAACGACTTTGTTTCAGATTTGCAAGGCAAATTGGGTCAAGGGTATTAAGCATACTGATAACATTATAAAAGAAGACATGAAAATGGTCTGAATGAACTAATTTATTGAATCTTTTGTGATAGCACTAACTTCATCTGACGAAGTCACCATAACCACGTTTGCTAATATAACCTTTGTCGTAAAGAAATTAATTTTGTCGATTAATCAAATAAATTCTAAATCAATACAATCACCTACGTAAATATACCATATTAAACATAGTTAATTAAATCCTTTGTAAAGAATCCTGTCTTTTAATAATCAATCAGAATTGAGAAATGAATTCATTTGATATCAAAATTAAGATTATTTCTGTTAGTATGTTAATCGTTTTATAACAATTTTGCTATTTGTTATATTTAAGAGTTTCAACTTGTCACCACGTGGTTGCAAAGAAAAAGAACGAAGGAAACAATTTAGGGAGAGTATCAAATTAAAGGATTATATTCTTAGACCGTTCAAATCCGGGTGAATGACTTATAAGTTGACCCTTTTCTCCTTTTCTTGGCTCGCCCATAGATTAAAGCGGTCAAGCCAGGTGTGCTTTGAAAATGACCCAAGAGAACTGGCAATGCCGCTATTGGGCTCCGAGTTTGCTCTTAAAATGGTTTGACCATACCCATAGTTGCAATATAACAATAGAACTCCTTGTGTCCAAATATCTCTTTGTTTATTCATTTATTCTGTCACTGATAATGCATAGTAACTTCGTAGTATTTGGATGCTATGCACGTAAAAAATAAAAGCTCAAATATAAATTACCAACATGCATGTCGTCGTGCAGACAGAATTAACGTTGTGTAAGCTACTGTTAGCTCGATTCATTTTAAACCAGAGGACATTAAAGATGGTATGAAGTCTCGATTACTAGGTATTGCTGTTTTGTCATTTGATGAAATGAGTAATAAGAAAGAATGGAGCTATGACAAAGGGGCAGAAGTGTTATATAAACCGCATGGAAATGTACAGGTGACCATGTGGCGAGGTCTTTTTTTTTCTTTATGATACATTTCAGGTAAAATTCTTAAACATTTTATGACACCGTTTTTCAATAATTTTCCATTTCGAGATCAACAACAGAGAAAAAAAAATCCATACACGAATCCATCACTTACTACTCTGGAAGATGGTTTAAATAGGATTTGATTTAGCCCATGATAACACACAGCTGCCTGCCCTTAGGCTAAAATCAGTAACAAC
This sequence comes from Palaemon carinicauda, assembly GCF_036898095.1. NCBI lineage: Eukaryota > Metazoa > Arthropoda > Malacostraca > Decapoda > Palaemonidae > Palaemon > Palaemon carinicauda. The sequence goes on from NC_090725.1 coordinate 140,008,616, forward strand.
AGTTGTGAGATTAACACAAGCTGTGTTCAATGTCATGCATAGAGGGCTATAAAGTGTAACGACTTTTCCGTAGTCCAGGTGTTTTCGTATACAAACAGCCAATGTAAGTACAGTAGAAGCAAACAGCATGTACTGTACCACGTTTTATTAAAACTGTTATAATTGCTTACAATCTTGCTTTATTAAAAGTGTCAATTATTTACAGATATCATGAATGATATAGTATTTACAACATACATACAAATACATATACATGTATATATATATATATATATATATATATATATATATATATATATATATATATATATATATACATATATATATATATATATATATATATATATATATATATATATATATATATTATATATATATATTTATATATATATATATATATATATATATATATATATATATATATATATATATATACTGTATATATATATATATATATGTATATATATATATATATATGTATGTATACATATATACTTATGATCAATATGTAGATTATACCTCATATAATATTTGCTTGCAATATAATTATGAAATATTTCAAATAATGGAAAAAATAACCGTCATAATCAAATTTCACCTCGTCTTCCTGTCTCGGAAAAATATGCGCCCATGACTGATAATGGAATATCCGACATTTATTAGCTAAGATATAAACATAAGACGGATAAAGGCTGGATATTAATAAACGATACCAATAGGTGAAACAATACACGTATATAGGCTACATATAACCTAATGATTGTGTTGACCCTGATTAAAAGCAATTTATTAATATTCATAAATGATGAGATCCTGCGCAAATACGAGGGGGGTAATTTGAAACCAGGGGGGTAGCATAAAACCGGTTTCAAATTACCCCCGGGGGTAGCTTGAAACCGGTATCAAGTTACCCCCCGGTAGTTTGAATCCGGTTTCAAATTACCGGGGGGTAAGATTTGGAGGGGGTAATTTGAAACCGGTACACCGGTACGAATGGTGTGGGTAAGGAGGGGGAGGGGGAGGGGGGGGGGAGGTGTTTCTGTTTTGACAATCTCAGACGTTAATGGAGACATATGGATACCCCATGACAAATTGGTTGCCTATTACGATGACGCGTATCTACAGACCTATGCAGTTAAGTGCAACTGCATTTGGTCAGTCACCAGATTCGGATGCAGAAACTGTACTCTTTTACTCATTCTATTTGTTTGGAGACGTTTTATAACTACTGAGGTTTAATTAGTTTATTTCTCAGTGGTTATTATATAAGGTTCGTTTATTCCAGTATATCTCGTAAACACTTTCAAAAGGATTTTCAAAAATTACATTATAATCAAGGTTTCACTTTAACATTTTAAATATTTAAATAATTTCAAAGTAGGTCTATGGTAATACTTATACGAAATACAATAGTGACATAGGAAAAATCAGAAGCATACCAATTTTGATATTGGTTACGCAGAAATCTGGTGGTCTGGAGCTACAAAGGTGACCTCAAGTGTGCTGGGCCAGATGTCGGGAGAAAGGTCAGACCGATAGAAGAGGCGTTAATGTACGTAAGTGACACTCTGAGTTCTCTTAAGTAGGAAATATTTGGTGACACTTGGAGAGCAAAGCAAGGAAAGCAGAGTGGGGTAAGGGCGGGGGGTGGGGGGTTAGCTGGCCTGAGAGGCAGATTCTGTTGGAGTGGAAGAGGATTGGATTTCAATCCCCTGCGGAAAAAAATAAAAATGAATTTCTGGTGGACTTTATTTTATTTGTAACAGAAATGAAAATGATAGTGATAAAAACAATAAACACTATTTCGTCCATCACAAGGTCACATAAGGTTGTGACAACGAAAAAATTTTATGACTTGGCAATGACGTAATATTGCTGTACATTCCACTAAGATGTTTTGATGCAAAATATTATAATGATTTTTTTATAACAATTGTAGCTTACAATGTAAAAGTTAACTGGAAGAAGTTCGTTAAGAAAAGTGTTTTAGCAAAATTTAGGGCGGTAAATATATTTAGAAAAATAGAGCTGCGAGGCTTTGAATTTTAAAGAAAGATTCTGGAGACCAGAGATTTTCAAGTATCATAAGATAGTTTTTGCTTGTGGCATTAAGCCAGAAAGCCAAATTCCTTTTTTTTTCTATGAAATTTAGATACATTACTTTTATCAAGACAAATATGATTATGAATAATATTAATGATAAAGGCGCTTGTGATCATAATAAAATTTCTCCGTTTGACATCAACACTACGTAATGTAACTGCACTTCAATGTAATTTTCACGCGTCATACATTGCTATGATGAGAAAAAGTTCAATAAAAGCATATAATCAAACTGCTCTAACATCCAAGTGCTGATGTTATATTCTAACAGGTTCTGGAGACCAAATACCTCCAACTATTGTACAACAGTTCTTGTAGTTTAGCGAATAAATGCTAGTATCTGGATTGAAATGGACGCGTAATATTCAGAAGTTGGTGAAACAAATGTCAAATATTTGAGAAAAAATTATTATCCACCAAGGTTTTTCAAAAAAGAGAAGAGACATGAAATTTTATATTTTAAATTGAACTGTGGCCTTAGAAATAGCTCAGTGTAAGAAATTGTGTAAGATAATCAACAATCCCCAAGGTTTTTATTAAAAACAGAGAAAATCACTGAAGTTGAAAGTGACATGTGGTCATCGAAGAATATTAAAGACAAACATTCATCAACCACCTCATTTACTTTTTTTTTCTTCTTCTTTTTTTACCTGAACGTTAAAATAGTTTCATATATCATTAGGAAAATCTTGCAGCAACACTTTAAAACTTGCTTTCATTGTTCTTTTTGTTGTTACTGTTTTCCAAATGTATTGCTTAGCATTTTCATTGTGTGGTCAAAATTATTATTATTTTTTTTTTATACGCTGATTTTAAAGAAGTATCCACTCTGCGCATTACATAAAAAAAAAATCAATTGTCATAGAAGAGAAAGTTGATATTAAAATATTTGCATATTGGCATATAAAAATTTATTTTAGACCTTAAACGGTAGGAGGATGCACCTAATATCGCTAATAAATTTTTCCTATACTTTATAGTGATATTCATGAAATAAACAATGAATACAAACAGCATTATAGACAATATAGAAATAATGGCCGATGTAGGCCTATTGGCATATCTAAAAAAAAAAAAAAATAAAAATAAATAAATAAATAAATAAATAAAAAAAACTGACTGAGAAATGGATAGATATTTCATCTTGAGATGTATTCTAATTTTCGACTTATTACTAGTGTTGCTTACAAGGACGTGTTGAATTAGTTAGTTATTGTTAAATCCAGGCGGCGGATTGTTCTCATACTGTCCAAACGGTTTTCACTGAACATTTCCTTGCCTGGGTGTTAGCGATGGGGCCTTGCTAAGCGTCTTAGAATGTCATGAAAGGCAATAAGACGTCTCATCGTCCAAAGATAACAATCATAAACGATGGAACAATACGAAGGTAATGTGAGTTTGGTTTCAGTGTGGCAGAAATTCTATCGCCTCGCTATTATACTGCCACTTTCGCAAAGCTCACGACTCTAGTGTTCAATGCTGGCTTTATCCTTCCAGTCCTCTGTGACTTTATGTCCCGATACAGGAATTAGTTTCCAAATTTTTTTTTATGATTCCACAGGGTTAATTAACTACCCGGGGAATACTCTCACATGATGTATTTTCAAGCTGCTACAGATTATATCTATTATATCCCTTTCCATCAAATGTACAAGATGACTGATTAAGAAATTGAAGGATTTCTTCACAGTGAGTTCTTAAGGTTACATAATCGGTTATATATGCTTTGAATTATGATATCAAATCTCTGCTATTGTAACTATTATGATAGGAAGTCAGTTTTCTGGTTACCGTACCATATGAGCATTGGAAAAGATCGTTCAGATCTAATATATATATATATATATATATATGTTTATATATATATATATATATATATGTACATACATATATATATATATATATATATACATATATATATATATATATATGTGTGTGTGTGCGTATACATTTATATATATATGTATGTATATATATATACAGTATATATATATATATATATATATTCAAATAAGCCATATATATTTTTGATATATTAATGGCTTATTTGATATGAAAAACACGTAAAAATGTGCAAAATTTATCATATATATATATACATATATATATATATATATATATATGTGTGTGTGTATATATATATATATATATATATGTGTGTGTGTGTGTGTGCACGTGTGTTTCTGTATGTGGGTATGTGTATGTATGTATTACATGCATAATTATAGATATTTTTGTGTATATAATATTTTCACATTGATGAAATATAAATGACCACTTAAGAAAAAAAATCTTTCTTCCATAGCATTCCTGTTATATATATAGTTGAGGTCTTTAGTTGGATTCCACCTCGACCTTTTGAAGGTGGCTGAGTAGTGCAGCACTCAACTCCCTGCTTACCTCCCACTTGTTCACTCTTCCCTAAGGGGATAGTGTCGTCAGTGCAGCTCATGCGGTTCAATATAAGATTGAACTTCTTCCCCATCTGCACTTGCTTTATCTCCTACTTCATTTCAGTTGTGTTGCCTATCTTCTATCTTGCTATCCAACCTCTTCTATCTTTACTTCATCATGTAACTCTAGGGACACTGAATGGCTTCAAAGGCTCCAGAACCGGACTATGTAACCCAAAATCCATAAATCCCCCCACCAGTTCATCCATGTATAAAAGGATACCATCATCTGAATGGGTCAGTGAAGCAGCGGAATGTTATACCATCCTAGTGCCACCCTTTCCAAAGAGATTACGACTTACATTAAAAAAGAATATATATACTGTACAGTATATATATATATATATATATATATATATGTATATATGTATATATACATATATATGTACACATATTATATATATATATATATATAAATATATATATATATATATATATATACAGTATATATACAGTATATATATATATATATATATATATTATATATATATACATATATATATATATATATATATACTGTATATATAAATATATATATATATATATATATGTATATATATATATATGTATATATATATATATAAACTATACACAAACTCAAACACACACACATAAATATGTATATATAAATATATATATATATATATATATAAACATATATATATGCTATAGATATACATATATATATATATATATATATGTATATACTATATATATATATATATATACTGTATATATACATATATATGTATATACATATATATATATATATATATATATGATAAATTTTGCACATGTAGACGTGTTTTCCATATTCAAATAAGCCGTATATATCTTTGATACATTAATGTCTGGATTCTCTTAACGACCTCGGGATCAGAGCTCCAGGCAAAATCATACGAAGACATGAGCTTGTGACCAGCTGGGAGTCGAACCTTGGTCCGGCAAGCTTGTATAGACAGTGGCTTACCACTTGGCCACGAAGAAAAATAAAAGTCAATGATAATTCTTCTGTACTTATACCTGTCGAATTCAGGTTTTTTGCACTTTGATTTGAAAACAACCCATCTTCACCATTACAGCTAATTGGTAGTTTATTACTTGGCATTCAATTAATGATAAATTTTGCACATTTAGACGTGTTTTTCATATTCAAATAAGCCATATATATTTTTGATACATTAATGTCTGGATTTTCTTAACAACCTCGGGATCAGAGCCCCAGGCGAAATTCCTCCAGTACGCACTGTAGATACTGCGTTGACCTGACTAGGGGAAGATGCAATGGCTGATGCAGTCGTGCGTGCAGATTCGTTGGAGCTGCAGCATATCACAAACTTTGCGAGGGTAGATGAGGTTGGAGGGGGATAAGACGTTTTATGAACTCTTCATCCCTCACACCCATCAAAATTACCGTCTACAAATGCCGTTCAGTGCAGGAGCTGGGCTTGCTAGTTCTCAAGTCCACTTCATCAGTGAGATCCTTGAGGCGTGCGTAGCACTCTGCAAACGATTCTCCATCAGCCTGTTTGTAGGACAGCAATTCCTGGCTTCGTAAGGCTGCAAGGGAAAGTGATGTGTTGGGAGGGAGGCCTAGTGTATGCGTAAGCAGGCGCTGGATGTCCAGTGAGATGCAAGTCCTCAGATAGATCAGCTGGGAGATTTGATGTAATCTATCAAGTGAAAAACACTCGATACGTTGCCTCTTGTTGCAGGAGAGGTGGGGGATGGATCGTAGGCTTGCTAAAAATTGTATGTGTATACACTGAGAAGCCAGGGGTTGTGGAAACAGGTATGACAGGATGTGCAGACATAGTGTTGGGTTGCTGGGTTTGCGATGCTGCAATCTGTCCTGATAGCAAGGAGAAAAAAGACATGAACCACTTGTTGTCTTCCTATCCTGATTACTTCATCTATAGTCTGAAATTCTGTTCCTCTTGTCTTCATCGATCTTGCTCTTGCATGCTGGAATACTAAAGAAGGTGTATGAGATGAAGTATTTCATTATTGTGGTCTCCTGACCTATCGGGAGTCATGGGAGGAGGGAGCGTGAAGCTGGTATCTTCATCAGTAGTAGAGAGGTACACAGGTACTGCTTCTCCCATTAAACCCTCTGCTTGATCTAATAAATCTATTAACTGTTCCTCCTGCCGAGACATATCGAGTTTTTATCGTAAAAGAGCTTAAAATCTGTATACCAGAAAAATAATATCCAATTTGCTCTAATGTGAGCGAAAGAAAGCACTTTAGATGGCTAAAAGCTAACATTTTTGTCACTGTGAGCTTGTGAAATAAAGCGGCAGTTGGTTGGAATGAACGAGTGTATGTGACTACATGTGTGCATGTGTGGTACAACTAGAGAGGGGAGGCAAGTGAGCATACCTCTGGGTGAGTGCCTAGGGCCTCAGTCACCAACGACACATGAAAGATGGAGGATGGGTGGCAGAGCTACTGAAAAAGCTGCCGCTAGAGTCCAAATGTCCTGAAGATAGCTTGGCAAACACATTTTAACATGCTACAACACTGCACTATAACACACTGTCACTGTAACCTTGCGCTGTACAAACACTGTATGACTCCTGGAGGAACTGTAGTAAACTTTCGTTGATATCTTGAGTTGCTGTTTGGGATCCAAAGTACGATATGAGAAGTAAACTGCAATGGCGATCGTCTTCTTGGAATCCAAACGTCCGGTTACTCACTGCACCATGTGTGTGATGGTGCCACGTACATCCATGCAGGAAATGGAATGGGGGGTGACAAAGGAAACTTGTAGATTCTTTGAAATCTTATATATGGGAGATATATGGACATCAATGTGATAGCAGTGGAAGGCAGCTCCCTGCTTGTCACTACAGTGACCACTGGAAAACGACAGACTATGCATATGGTGGAAAGAAAAGCAATGTTGACATACAATAACAATGTTGCCACGATGCATAATGAAATAGTGGTCTTACAGCATGTACAATGTGAAAAGATAAATGAAAACATGAACATTATTCTTCTATAAAATTATAATAAAGTGAAAGTACATAAATGCTTATAAACACTGTGTAATGTAAGTTCTGTACAACATAATATTTGAAATCTATACAGCTAGATCAAGAAAAATTAATCTGAAGGCCATTATCATTTATGAGTTCACCCAGCCATGCAGAGTGATGTTTTCCATTGATGGAGAAATACCATGCAATGACAAGTCAAAGCTCATACAACACCTAGAAAAGTTTGGTTAGGGGTGCGAAGCAGCTGAAGACCAGGAAGGAGAGATAGACGAACAGCTTCCAGCCATAAGTCAAGATTGTTCTCATCATCAAATTGCAATTGTAGAGGGCATGGTACTTCTACACAAACTCACAAAGATACTGCCAAAAATGAGATATCTAAGAAAATATTCCATGAAAGGTTAATAGCTTTAACCAGTGGCTGTGATGAGATCATTGTAGTGTTTGACATACAAATCTGTATTGCTGAAGCTGAGCACAAGGCAAAGAAGAAAAAAAGGAGAACATTCAGTTGAGTACCAGATTGAAGATGAAACAAGCATAAGAAACATTGCAATGAAGATGTTTCTTACCCAAAACAACACAAAGAGTCCTCTCTCTGAGATTCTGGTAGCAAAAACTGATGAATGTGGTGAAAGCTCCTCCAAACTAACAGTAGCTTCTCCAGCGGGTATGTATCTGACATATGTATATTTTGCCTTTTCTTATTTTAGAAACCAGTAATTGTGTAAATATGATATCCATGACTCGTTTTATCTGCAGGCTAGCTAGACCAAAGTCACAAGGAAAATATAATTTGACAGCAACAACCATGAGAAGGCTGATTTATTATGTAGAACTTGCATCACATGTCAGTTCATCTGATGTAGTACTGATGAATTTCTCCCCAGAGATCGATATGCTTGTTCTGCTGATAGCAAATTATGATGTTTTACTGAAGAATACCTCCAGTATCATGAAATCTGGGCTACTGCAAATTGGTACTATGTGGAAAGATCTTGGCGAATCTCATTCGAATTCTCTATGATCTTTCCGTGCATTTACTAGTACAGACAACACTGGTTGGTCTACTGGTCACCTGGCTGAACCGGAACTTGGAAGCTTCAGATGTCCTGAAAGCTCTACAGGAATTGTCTTAATCCTAGCATGTGACAGATAAGCAGATGGCAGCTTTAGAAGGATTTGTTTATGATACCTACAAACCAAAGGAGTTGGACACCAGCTACATCCCAGATCCCAGATACTACCTATTCTGTTCACATATGGCTGAGAGTGCAAAACTTCCACCAACGATTGGTGTATTCAAGCAGCATGTGTTAATTAAGAGCAAACATCCAGGTGAGAGTTTGTGGTCAGCCATCAGTAGCCCAGCATGATAAGCAAAAACCATTAGGCCACAACTACATCAAGAGCCAGGATGGGCAGTTGCTACCGATCACCACAGAATATATGCCTGCACCAGATATCTGTAAGTGAAAATGACCAAGAATCTAGGCTTACTGTTTAATCCATTGTCAGTGACTCTGAGAGTGATAATGATCTGAGTGATGTAAATGTCTAAGCAGGATAACTGATATTCAGTCACAAGTTGACCCTCCTTGTATGTCTACATATTTAATAGATTGGTCTTCATATCTCCATCTGACCTGTATCTTCAAAGTTATAAATGATGGTAATTGTTTCATTTTAAATATAGGAGTATAGGAACAATAGTTATACTGTTCGGGAAGAGTAATGTTTTCCCCTTTAGGTAAACTAATCTTATACACACACATATATTATGATTGAAGGCGTATTGTACTAATATAATTGTATTTATCTACTATTGTGGATATATCCTTTCGCAACAATTGTTTTTTAATAAAATGTTCGATATTAGAATATTTTCTTAAGCATTTTTCTATTAATTATCAAACGTGAAATGATCAAAATAATGTTAATTCAGATGAAAAATAAAGATGTTGTATTTAAATACTAATATGAATATCAACAGGTAAAACTTCAGATTTGTAAAACAGCCATTTTTTTTTCAAATATAAGATGGTTGCCTAGAAAATATTGGCAATATTGTTTTTTGGAATTCCCATGTTATGAAATTTGCATTAATGTATTGTTTGAAAAATTTCTAAAAATTCCAAACATCATAGCAAAACAGACTTGATAAATGTACGAAAACATGAACTCTAATCAAGTATTTTTACTTTACCTTTCACGGGTTTTATATATATATATATATATATATATATATATATATATATATATATATATATATATGTATATATATATATATATATATGTGTGTGTGTGTGTGTGTGTGTACATGTATATATGTATGCGTGTGTATATATATTGATATACATTGCATACATGTATATACACAAACAAACACCTTCACACACATACACATATGTATATATATATATATATATATATATATATATATATATGTGTGTGTGTGTGTGTGTGTGTGTGTGTGTGTGTGTGTGTGTACGTTTGTGTGTATACATGTAAGTATATATGCTGTAAGTGTGTACGTAAAGTTTCTGATTGATTTAGAAATTCTACCATTTTTATGAACACTTCTTGGGTATAACAGACTTGCTTATTCATTCATTTCACGAAGTCAATTTGTAAAGTAGTGAGATTGGATTTTGCAATAAAGAACAAACGCCCTACTACATGTGAAAACCGTGAAAAGCAAATTACTTTACGTGCTAAGGCTGGCTGTAAAGCGTATGCACTTTCTCGTGTGCTCGAAGAAGTCATGAAAATTGGTGATGTACTATTTTAGAGTTTCTGGAACTAGTAGTGTACATAATCATCAGCTGAGTCTAGAATAGAATGACCCCGTCTAATGTTTACTTCTAGTTCAATCTTCATACTTAATTGAGAGAGAGAGAGAGAGAGAGAGAGAGAGAGAGAGAGAGAGAGAGAGAGAGAGAGAGAGAGAGAGAGGTGGATTGCCGTTGGCAGTGCTCGTGAGTAACGCATTTTCGAGACTGTTGAAGAACCTTTTCTGCCAACTCAGTTATGATATGAATGCTATGAATGAGGTAAAGGAATGATATTTCAGCTTCCTTTACTCTTTTTTTTTTATTCCTTTTTTCCCAACACTTAATTGCGCGTCCTTTGTCGAGGCTACCTCGAATTATGTTTCGTTTTTTTAAGGTTTACGTCTCAAACATTTGAATTTCATGTGGCCGTTTCATGAAGAGGCAAATATTTACCTATTTAAAAATTGGGTAAATTTGAGGTAAAATGCAATGTTGTATATACAAAGTTAGATATTATCAATACAGAGAGAGAGAGAGAGAGAGAGAGAGAGAGAGAGAGAGAGAGAGAGAGAGAGAGAGGGAAGAGAGATATAATAAACTTTATAATGCAAGAACGAAGGTTTTCTAGAAGTTTTAGGTAGCCGGTCCTTCGATTTCCTGGAACAAACTGTATACTGTAATTTGCAACTCATCAGCTTAACCGATTTACCTGGAAAAGGCAAATCTGGATATTATACAGTGAGATGAACGTATCTTGGGTCCAGTAAGTTGCAATAGAAATATCGTTTGCCTTTAGAGAAAGAAAAACACTCTGACAGCTGATACAGATAAACAGTATTCGTGAATAGGTGATAGCATCTTCGTTTGGGCCAGGAACCCTATCTGGGAAGTCTGTTGATATGACAAATACTTTTCTTTTCTTTAATATTTCTTTATTTTGACGTTGAAAAATATTAAATAAAAAGAGGCAAGATACGTTTTTATTCTTTTATTATTGGAAAACAATGTTAACAATGATTAAGAATATTTAGTGACCGGAACCGTTTATACCTTATTATTTATGTGATGAACTACCGGACGGGAATTGACTTCCCCATTCTGGATCAGGATTATAATATGAAGTAAGAAATATATAGAGGTCTAACATCTTATCTGATTCCGTAGGCCTAAGCTTCTTTCGAATCAGTCAAGATGTAATAAACTTTAAAGCAATAAAATTAAGAAAATAAGTTATCTTGGTAAAATCACACTCCCGCATATCCTCGTCCAGGATAAAAAGTAATAATAATCTGATATCGTTAATTATGTAGCCTTAGCAATAATGTTTTTATTTGCTTCAGCAAATTTAGATAGGATAGCCAAACTTTACATCTCAGATGAGCCAAACACCGCCAAGAGTGACACATCAACTCCAATCAAATTTTCAAAGCATAACGGAGAGAGTATACAGAGTGCGCCAAAAAACGCTTATCAAAAGAGGTCAGGGAAGAAATCGACGGTGGTAATTGGGAATTCATCCCGAAAGACATTTTTGCAGTCCACAGCTAAGGAAATAAAATTTTATCGTTTTATTAAGTTAGGGAAAAAATCTTTTATTCTGTAGTCCCCTACCGCAGTGATAGATAGAAAAAAAAAATATTGACTCAACTACCTTATTCATTCGTTAGTTTTATTTATTATTCATAATTACACTTAGTGAAAAGTTCAACGCAGTGCTGCCTAACCTGTTGAGTTGCAGTTTAGCCTTGAACCTAAATTCCATATACCATTCCATTCACTACCTCATGAGAAAATCGAATATAATTCTCACCTCTTCTCAAGCAATCATGTAAGCAGAAGAAAATCAAGAATTCAATTATTGAAAAGTAGTTGTGAAAAGTTTTCTAGATATCATTAGATCTTTTAGACCATAGTTCATGTACAACGAAACTAGGGAAATCCAATAATAAACATTTCTAATAAATACATTATATAAGTGGTTATAAAAAGTCATGTCTGAAAGTATATGTATCACCAAAGGAAGTCCAAATTACGTTGCGAAACTGGTATGAGGGTAAGCTGCGGTAAAAGTAACATATATGAAAATAGACCACTTTCCCCACCCGGCCCCCTACCCCGTCGTACCATTAATCTGGATTTAAAATATTTTGATCGAATCATACCTAGAACTTTCCTTTTCCTTCGCTTCCATTATTTATTGTCCTCGCGATAAGGAAGGTATATGAATATTGAAAAAATATGACGTAAAATAAGTACTGTAGAACTAATTCCAAGCATTCTACATGTTCAACAATCGTCGTGAAAGTTCAATAAATAGTTAAAGGTTACATTTATAAATTGAGACTGAACGCCTCTTTAACAGAGCGTCCTTTGCGTGAGCCGATAAAGTGGATGTCCCGTAAACAAAGAATGAATTGCAAAAGGAAAATATTTTCGTTGCTTGGGTACTTCTCTCTCTCTCTCTCTCTCTCTCTCTCTCTCTCTCTCTCTCTCTCTCTCTCTCTCTCTCTCTCTCTGCAATACAGTGACAAGCTGCAGAAAGACAAACAAAGGATAAGAATGGCTAAGCAAAACATAATAAACGCTGCCTAAAAACACCTCCTATTATGACCACTGTTTACATCTTCCTGGAACTGCAAACTCTTCATCCATTATGATGCGCTCCCTAAGTACAGTTGAAGAGTGTCAGAACTTAGCTAATTTCTAACTCCTTCCGTCAGTGGACTTTTCTTTTTATGAAATGTTTTTATAAACAGAGAAAGTGATCCGTCACTGTTCTTTCAGCCGAATCTTACTCTTGAAAATTTTTTACATCCAATCTGTAATATATTTTACTATGATAAACACCATTGGTGATACTGCAAATTTCAAAATAGCATAACGCAATAAACATGAGATTCATTTCTGCAACGTTAATTATTGTTTCGTGCTATTTTTTCAAGATCCTTTGGTTATTTATCTCTTCATCAGTGATGAAATTACTTTCATATATGGCTAAACTGTTTCATATTAACAATTATATTATTCTCTCCTCGATATTGGAAAAAATACCTTACCGTAAAACAGAGTTGACGCATCAATCCCTTTACAACTCTCTAGATATCCAATTGTTTATTTTCAAACATAAAATAATTCTATTTTCAATATCCATACTTTCATCAAGTCTTGAAACTCAAGACTTACTGATATTTGTTTTAAACTCTCTTTTTTTCTAAGGAATTTGCTGAATCCTTTAGTAGTAAGAAGGTTTTCATTGTTAGGAATCAGTTCAGAACCAAATCTCCGATATCTGGCAAATATTTATCTGCGTCCTTACTTTTTTCCATAAATTAGCTCCCCTTTTTGTCCATATTGATATCGAATACATTGGGAATTACACACGCTCTTCTGGGATTTACATCCAAAATAAACCAGCCTTTCTTCCCTATATACTTTATTTCCTCAGAATCTATTTCCTCTGTAAAACATCCATCCTCTATCGTCAACATTCTCTTTATTTCAAGTCTATTATATCTCTCGTAAGGTTTATTTTCTAAGTACATTATGCAAAAAACTTTTTTTTTCCGCAGCATTCTCAGAATTTCCAAAATGGCATCTTATAAAACTGACTGTTGATGCCTTTATGCTTCTTTTTCTACCTATCGAAATGTTTATTGATTTTTTCTTTCAAACCTCCAGTAATAATAACAATAAAAATGATGATAAATACTTTTTTTTTCTAAATTTAGTGTTCTACTTTCAACCTTAAAAATCCTACTGTATTGCATCTTCTTCCCCAGACCTACCTCACCCGTAACCATCCTCACCACATTCACCTATCTAATCCGCTGACGCCCCACACTCCTCCTCCCCATCACTGGCATGTTCTTAACTCTCTTGATTGGTTCTACTTCATCTCTTCTTATTACGTGGCCATATTATCTCAGACGAGCTTTCCTAGCCTTCTTCTTAACATTGAATTTACCACATACTCTTCTTAAATTTTGATTCTCCCTCCTTTCCAGAAGTGATATTCCAGCAGTCCATCTCACCATCCTCTTCTCGGTTCTTTCCAACAGTTTCTCCTCTTATCTCTTAGCCCAAGTTTCTTTCCTTTAAAATAGTAAATATAATAACTTTCTTACAAATTCTGATTTCAAGCCTTAATGACATTTTCTTGTCTAAAAATACTTCAGTTACTTCTCTACATTTTGTCTATGCTTCATTCATTCTGTGTCTTAGTGCTTTCTCAGTATCCCTCTCCTTTACTATTATTGATAACAAGTAGTTAAACTCATTGTTCTATTTTGCACTGTTCTTCTCTACTACTAATCATTAGTTCTGTCTTTCCAATGCTTACCTTCAATACTTTTTTTCTATGGATTTTTTTTATGCCAAAAAACCTTTCTTGCAGTTTTTCTTCAGCGTTTGCTATAATGACAAAATCCTTCGTCGACAGTAGTTCCCACAATTCTGTGTCTCAGTGCTTTCTCAGTATCCCTCTCCTTTACTATTATTGATAACAAGTAGTTAAACTCATTGTTCTATTTTGGCACTGTTCTTCTCTACTACTAATCCTTAGTTCTGTCTTTCCAATGCTTACCTTCAATACTTTTTTTCTATGGATTTTTCGGGTCTTTTCGGTTTGAGTGCCTATCGAATTTTAATGTTTTTTTTATTCCAATGTATGTATTTTGATGTGGAAAACCCAAAAATGATAACCATTTTGTGGAGAAATTATTTATTAACACTTAAATTGGCTTATATCAATCAATATCTTATTAAAATGCTGCGATTTCTCTGTGCGCTTTCTCCACGCAAACTCACATAGATATGAATCTATCATTTGTCGATGAGTACCTCCCTGACGTTTTTTTTTTTTTCATTTTTAAGCTATGCCATAGGCTCTCAATCGTTTGAGTGTGTGCACCTGTTGTAGGATCCACGAAATTTTCACTATGGTTTACAGTGAGATGTTGGAAATTATACCCTTTCAGTTGTTCAATTCCACTGTATGCTTTCCATTGATCGCTTATTATGGTTGTACCAGGGTAGATGTTCTTTTTAATGCATTCAGTCAGGGTTGAGGCATTTCTGTTTTCAACAGCATACAAAAATACTTCCTTTGTTTCTCTGCAGATTCCTCCGAAGACCCATTGTTCCGGCAATTCTCTTCCCCTGTTATATTTCCGTTTGCTGTAGTACGTTTCGTCTATTTCCACAGTTTTGTTTTCTCCGCCAATAATTATTGGGTCTTTCAGTATTGTTTCTGCACAAACCTGAAATAGAAAAAACAAGAATAGGTTAGGTTAGGTTAGGTTAGGTTAAGTTTAGGTTAGGTTAGGTTAGGTTAGGTTAGGTTCCGATACACTAACTTACCTCTCTAAGATAATTGTTGAAATCCACTGCTGTGTCCTTGCTAATTCCAAGTTCTTCAATGCAAAAATCTATTGTTGTGTACTCCTTAGACCATGAATATATGAAAATAATTATTTTCTTCAGTGGTAACCTTGAACCCTCCAACCACGTATCTTTGCGAACTGAAAGGCGTTCTTGACCGCATGCCGATTTACTACATCGCCATACAACATTTCCAGCACATTCTTTAAATACCATATCATGCTTCCTTCTGCACTTCTTATTTGCTGGTATAATTTTGTTCTCCTGGAAAAATTTGACTGCATCCAATTCTGTTTTGATGTTTTCAAATAACCACTCTAAATTATACTTCATAGTCAACACTGATTTCTGAAACAAAAATACAACATAAACACATAAGTATTGGTTTCTCCACAAAATGGTTATCATTTTAGGGTTTTCCACATCAAAATACATACTTTGGAATAAAAAAAACATTTAAATTCGATAGGCACTCAAACCGAAAAGATCCGATTTTTCTTATGCCAAAAAACCTTTCTTGCAGTTTTTCTTCAGCGTTTGCTATAATGACAAAATCCTTCGTCGACAGTAGTTCCCACAATTCTTGGTTGCTCCTTGATTCAGGTGTCCAAGTGTCTATGATGACAAGTAACAAGAATGGTCTCAAATCTAATCCCTAATGGAAGCAAACCTAGATAGTGAATGCCTGTCTCCCGATATTTTGTCTTTACATTGGCTCTTGTCCCTCCATACATCATCCTCACTAACATTACCAACTTCTCCGTTACTCCTCTCTTTCTGAAACACCAATGGACTAACCTTCTTGGTACCCTGTCATATGCTTTTTCAAGATCCACAAAACACATGTAAACTTTTCCTTTTCCTTCTAGACACTTTTCTTGGACTTCCCTTACTATAACTTTTCTTTCATAAAAAAACACTGCTGTCATGTGTATATATCATCTCTCTCAACCTTCATTCTACCATTCTTTCTAGTATCTTAAATACAGGCTCCAAAGGCTTTATACCTATGTAGTTGCCTTAGTTTAACATGTCGCCTTTTTGTTTATACAATTTTATCATCCAACTATCTTCCCAGTCCTTTTCCATTCCTTCTACATATTTTCCAATAGTGTATGCCCCAACTCTGTGCCTATATTTCCTAAGGTCTTAATCATATCAGTTGTTTCCTTTGACTTTCCTGTGCCTTGATTTACTTTTCCATTCTTTATAGCATTCGAGACTTCAATCTCGCTGATGTTTGCTATTGGTTCTTCTACTGGAAGAACATTTTCCAATTCTTCACACTCAGTCTCAATATTTAATAGCTGTATAAAAATAGTATTTCCATATTCTGAATTTAGTGTTCTTACTCATAAGAATGGTATAACATCTTTCCAAAAATTCAGTGAAATATCAATAATACCAGTAAATGCACTATTATTATCATCATTATTATTATTATTATTATTATTATTATTATTATTATTATTAATAATAATATAATTTGAATTTTACGAGTTCTGGCCATATGATATGGAATTGGGGTCAGGGAAGCCATTCAAAGCCAATGTGCAACAGGGGTGAAAACCCATAGGTTGCAATGTGAAGGAAAGATAAGAGGTAGGACAGCATAGTAAAAGAAAGGAAGCAAGGGCGTAAGTATAATAGAAAGCAAAAATGTGAGTCCAACTAGGGCCGAAACCACGTAGCATAGACCTTGAAGTAATGCTTACAGTGCACCACTTGATATGAACTAATGGCACTGCCCCTCTTCGGGGTATTATTATTATTATTATTATTATTATTATTATTATTATTATTATTATTATTATTATTATTATTATTATTATCATCTAAGCCACAACCTATTTAGAAAGCAGGATACTAAAAGCCCAAGGGCTCCAACAGAGAAGATAGTTAAGTAAAAAAAAAAAAAAAGAAAAAAAAAGGAAATAAGGAAATGAATAGATTATATGAGAAGAATATGAAATATATAAACTTAGAAGAAAGACTTATGTCAGCCTGTTCACTTATCATTAGGAGGAGAAGGTTGAAGTATGTCATCATAATCTTCCTTGTTATCTTCAAATTTTCACTGTTGAATGCGTGTAACTATCAATTTTCATGGGTGTCTTTATCCTCTTATATTTTTGAAGAGTGTTTATCTATATTATTATTATTGTTATTTTTATTATTATTATTATTATTATTGTTGTTGTTGTTGTAGTTGTTGTTGTTGCTGTTGTTGTTGTTATTTATAAGGTAGTAGATTGGCTAAGGCACGAGCACCCCATTGAGATACTACCACTAAAGAGATATGGGGTCTTTTGACTGGCCAGACAGTACTACATTGGATCCTTCTCTCTGGTTACGGTTCATTTTCCTTTTGCCTACACACACACACACCGAATAGTCTGGCCTATTATTTACATATACTCCTCTGTCATCATACACCTGACCACACTGATATTACCAAACAATTCTTCTTCACCCAATGGGTTACTGCACTGTAATTTTTCAGTGGCCACTTTCCTCTTGGTAAGGGTAGAAGAGACTCTTTAGCTATGGTAAACAACTCTTCTAGGAGAAGGACACTCCAAAATTAAACCATTATTCTCTAGCCTTGAGTAGTGCCATAGCCTCTGTACCATGGTTTTCAACTGTCTTGGGTTAGAGTTCTCTTGTTTGAGGGTACACTCGGGCTCGGGCACAATATTCTATCTTATTTCTCTTCCTCTTGTTTTGTTAAAGGTTTTATAGTTTATATAGAAGATATTTATTTTGATGTTACTGTTCTTAAGATATTTTATTTTTCCTTGTTTCCTTTCCTCACTGGGCTATTTTTTCTGTTGGAGCCCCTGGGCTTATAGCATCTTGCTTTTCCATCTAGAGTTGTAGTATAGCAATTAATAATGTTATTATTATTATTATTACTTTTATTATTATTATTATTATTATTATTGTTGTTGTTGTTGTTGTTGTTGTTGCTTTCTTTTGATATTCTATATGAGCATTATGTCCATAACAAACACCGAGACCTGAATACAATGGAAATATGAGAAATATAGCAATACTCTAAAGAATTATAATCTCTTTATGCATAAACTTAACAAATTCAAGCACTCGCACTTGCATGAAAATTAAAGAGAGGCTGATAATATGGTAATTAAGCAGACGCAGGTTTCAAATGTTTTTCATTAGCATCTTAGTAGGAAGAAGTATTAGTTTCATCTTACAGAAATTCCAGGGAACAAAAAAAGGAGAGCTGCTGTGTACTAAAAATTGAATTTATCCACACTACAGCTACACAGTGATACAAGTTAACCGTCAATCGAGTCCTTAGTCATACACGAGAATGATGTAGAAGAGAAATTGATTTTAAAAAGTGGTATTTGTTACTTTTAAATAATCCACCTCTAAATGTAAAAACCCCAGAAATAATTGTGCAGACATCAACGGCATTTAAAAACAAAACAACAAATTTGCGAAGAAGAATAGTTCCCCCAACCACTCCGAGCAGCAGCCATAACAACCACACCCTTCTTGCCACCGCAACCACCCAAATCCAATAATCCTGAGGGCGGTGGTCGACGACATAATACAGGGTGTCAGAGGCCTTCAAGAGCCCAGGGCTTTAAGCTGTGACAGAGTGAAGAGAAGAGGTGTCAAATTGGGGAAGAAAGGAGACGAAGGAGAGGTACTTGTCCCACCCGTCCCTAGGGATGTTGCCATACGTCTCTCAAATTTTTTCGCGTTTAATTGCATATCAAGATGCAACATTAATTTCAAGTTTATTTTATGTTTTAAGATTACTTGAGATGTCCTTTGTAATAGTTTATTTTGCAATGATGTCATTCTAAGCTACGAATAAACAAGTCCAAAACGAAACTCTGGCATCTTTTCATGTTGTATTCTCAAAATAGCTGTTGATGTTTCCAATAAACCCAATGATACGGTATCAATGTAAAGGCGTTAAATGCTACACATGGACCCAGGTAGACGGTTTAATACATTCCAGTCTCTCGAACATTCCAGATATTGCCCAAGAGATAAAAGTTCTAGAACGTTTAAAACCCTTCTCAAACATCCAAGAAAGGCCTGTAAGAAAAAAAAAAGGGGGGGGGGGGAATCCACGTGATATCTGCAGTTGAGAGCATGTGGCTTTCGACAGCTCCCTCTGAAACCTTCGATATGTTGTCCTGATGCCCAATCCTCCTTGCGGTCGGTCATCATAGAGATCAAATTGTCCACATCTGGAGATTTACCTTCATATGGGTTTGATCAGCTTAAGAACGTGAGGCAAAACATGAGAGATTAAAAAGAGATGACAGAAACTCCAGAACTCAAGGACTCCCAAATGATCGGCTCTCGGGGGATAAAGATGGAGGAGGGAAGTAGAGAGATTAATTAGAGAAGAGGAAAAGGGCAAAATCGCTGGTCGGGATCAAGTTGCAGTAACATTATTACCTGCTTATGCAAGGAACTTGTTCGTCATAATTGTCTATTGTCTTGCATCTCAGAGATTGGAAATATTAGACGCTGGTTAAAAAGGGAGGTTTTCTTAAAACCTTGGGGTCTCTGGTGACCATGATCCCTCTCGTTCATGCAGTGATAAATGGATGTTGGTTGGAATCCAAAGATAAACAAGAAATCTAATCATGAGGTCATCCTTTTTATTAGCAAGTTTCAAAATGACGCTTAATATTCTCTCTCTCTCTCTCTCTCTCTCTCTCTCTCTCTCTCTCTCTCTCTCTCTCTCTCTCTCTCTCTCTCTCGTTTATTCCCTTGATGTGTTAGGGCGATCTTAATCCCATGATTTCTGTACAATAGGTTTCACAAAAAAAGGAAAGCCGTCATATCGATGAAACTGATTGATTCAAAGGGTGATTTTCTAATCACGCGAAGCGTCCATCAAAAACGATTGATTGATTTAGAGATCACTAACTAGTGTTACAATAAGCTTTTAATTCTTGTAATTGGTGAAATCATGCCACGAGTTTTCGTGTATTTGAACATTCAATTAGGTACTTACCAAACATAAAACCGTGTGTGCATTATAGCCAGTTTAAAAACGTAAGTCTATGTTTTCGAAAAGTGTAAGAATTGCACCCTATATTGGTTGAATTACCACACGAAATACATTATAGAAATACAAACATCTTTTTTTATATAACTGTCTTTCTAACTATCATATTTACCAAATATAGATTTCCTTTCAGCAGCTTTATGATTTTTCAGGGTTTCATATGTGCAACTGTGTACATGTATGCACACGCAAAGACATAGGCATTTATCAAAGAATATGTTTTCTGAGATTTTGTGAAATTAGAACAGAAACTATGAATGTTAGGAAGATATTTCATGGCCTCTTTTTACTGTTTTACATTTTTTTTTTTTTTTTTTTTTTTTTGTGGGGGTCTGTCACTAAATGACTGACCGCCTTTTAATTACAAATCTTCTCTGTCCCATAATAACACGATAATTGGGTTATCATCTGTCGCTGATGCATCATGTGGATTAATTAATTAGATGTGGCATGATATTAATTGGACTATAATTGACGTCCAGATTATGGCTAGGATGCCGATTACTGTATTTCGGTCCCGAAAAATTCTCGTATTCACAAACTTTATTAATCATATAATTAAGTGTTCTTTGGGTCGGAGAGAATTTATTTGCCGCTGGTTAGAACCCTGATGAAATTGATGGTCATTTGCGGGGGGCGGGGTGGCTAGGAGTGGGTGTCCTTGGTTTTACAGGACGTGTAAGAATGAGTTTTCGTCTAAATTTGAGATTTTTATTGCTCCTATAGAGAATTGCATAAAGATTGATTAATAAGGGTAGCAGTTCTCTCTCTCTCTCTCTCTCTCTCTCTCTCTCTCTCTCTCCACATTATAACTAAAAATATGACTACTTCAATTATGATAACGAGTACTGTTTTAACCTCACTATAATAAACTGCGTTATTGCTTCTACTGTTGATGTTTCTTAACCGTTCCCACCTTTTCTTCTTTCTCCATTCCATCCTGCCACAACCATCCACTCTCTCACCCATCACTCCATCTCACTCCATCGAAAGTTGGCAGTATCGCCCAACCCTTAACGAAATTCAACAACGCTCAACATGTTCGACATCTATGAATGTTTTATTGGCGCCGTCATCCTGCGGGTCGGGCCTGTCAGAAGGCGCATCTGTATCCACTCTGCAATATACAGCTCCTGTGGTTATTCACTGCTAACGTTTTGTTGGGTTTATTCAATGATATTTAATGTTTCTATTAAATTTAGCGTTGCATTTTATGCCCTGTTTAGCTTTGGAGGACTTTTCAGTTTATCAGATTGGTTCTCCTTATTATTTGTCATGTCACTTTTTTTTCTTATTCCAGCGTTAAAGTAAATATTAGATCGTCGCCTATGTAATAGAGCTTCTCATTTCATTCAGCTTTTAATTTTCAATCTCAATAATTTTGTACTTTTGAGTTTATACACTACCGTAGGGCCTTCCTTTTTATTCTTTACTCTATGATTTAGGAGTTTTGCAACTCTTTAGCAGTGCTTATTTCAATAGATCTTGGCAATTTCAGTGATTATTCAGTAGTGCAGTGTTCTGGCTAGTCAGTGATGCATT
The DNA here is from genome assembly GCF_036898095.1 of Palaemon carinicauda. Taxonomy (NCBI): domain Eukaryota; kingdom Metazoa; phylum Arthropoda; class Malacostraca; order Decapoda; family Palaemonidae; genus Palaemon; species Palaemon carinicauda. The sequence goes on from NC_090725.1 coordinate 140,030,943, forward strand.
TTTTGCGTTCTTCAACATTATATTTGGATTGATATTATTAATTATCCAATGGCTTCAAAGTTAATTTAACTTTCAAACATTTCTAAATTTTTTTTAGTATTACAGTTTCTTCGGTTTTGCTGAGGCCTATAATCCCTATTACAATATTTATCATTGCTGACCCACTGAACTATTTGAGTAGTCCTTAATTTCATTGCACATTCGTACTCTGCTATGATTTATATATATATATATATATATATATATATATATATATATGTATATATATATATATATATATATATATATATATATATATATATATATATATATAAGTATTATTCTCAGAATAGCGTCCAGTACATTTCTGTTAACTAGGAGGTTGATGCAGCATATTACTTTAAACCATGAGCACTTTAAGTAGAATCGTCCAAGCTGTGCTGCTTACTACCACCATTGTAGGGGTTCTTCCTAGCAGGTCGACCGAAGTCCTGACATGTGCGATTACGGCTGGCCTTAAGAAGAGGCTCATCCGGCATTTAAAGGTTGTTTCCTCACCCAAGGAGTTCTTTACAAACATATATTAGGAGTTTCTCGACATTGGGCCACCATGCATTAGAATCTCAAGTCACTTATTTTTTCCCCACTTTAAGCCATTTCTTCTTGAGAAGAACAGCACAAGTAACCGTCACATTCAATTTGTTATTACTGAATCATGTATAAACCCTGTCACTACATACATCTAACCAGAAGTGACGTTAGCAGAGCCTTTTAATCCTATCCTCCATGCAATCATACAACTTCAGGGTATCAATGCCTCCTTTCTATTCACGTGCCGCAGACTGTCCTCAATTTATCCTTTTATTGATAACGTTTCACAAGTTGCACAGATGATATGCAGGAACAAAAGAATAGGAGTGAGGTTCCAGTTAGGACCCTGGAAAGAAGGAATGAAAAACCCCCATAGTGACTGAGAAATGGAAGGAACTCGCCCATATCGTATTGATATTTTCCTCGTTTCCATAAGGTCCTCAAATATATATACCTCGACTTTCTCTTTCTATCTCTCCCTCTCTCCCTTCACCCCGGACAGAGGTATTCCTTCTTTCCACGCCCTCATAGTTCCATTTTTTTGGCCATCTATCCTTTTCCGTTTTTCTTTCCCTCATCCCCCTATGAATTCTCTCTCTAATGAAAATGACCCGTTTCCCTTCAACTAAAGGGTTGAGTTACTGTGGATCTAATGGCTTGTGGATAACTGCTACCATATTGGGGAAATCCCCGACCCGCCTCGCCCTTGTGTCTCTACAATAGACAGTAGAAGTGTGTGTGCACATCCAACACTTCTCTAATGCAATGGTACACTGTATTTGATAGCCCTTAAGTCTCAAGCATTTCATTTCCTGCTACAATGTATATCCCCGTTCTATACATCAAGTGGTTATAGCTTTAATCTATGATGACGTGTAAGAAAGCTTTCTTTGTAATGCAAATTACCTGAGGGAGAGGCTAATGATTGCTAACACGTAGATACAGTGCATCTTGAGAGAGAGAGAGAGAGAGAGAGAGAGAGAGAGAGAGAGAGACGTGTTCATTATGGTGGCATTTGAAAGCTTTTAGGTACTGTAGAATCATAGTAGTTCTCCTATTGTATAGAGTTTCCTTTGTATACTGATCGACTGTTGCAAAACATATTGCTTGAAATCATTTAAAGATTCACAAGTTTCATATAGACTGTTTTAGGTAAAACAATATATCTTTATATGAGTTCAGTTACATGTGCAAGCGAACATTAGGTCAAACCATTCTCAACTGGCGAACAAAAACATAGTTATTTTCTATTTCTGCTTCTTGTTAGATGGTTCATGGACCTGTGGGTGTAGAAAACCCGTACGTTTTTCTTCTCAAGCTGTACCTGTTACGACCAGCACACAAACTCATGCGCGTACTTGCACAAGTTCGCATACACACATCCGAACACAAAAAGAAACATACTATCTCTCTCTCTCTCTCTCTCTCTCTCTCTCTCTCTCTCTCTCTCTCTCTCTCTCGCTATATATATATATATATATATATATATATATATATATATATATATATAAATATATATATATATATATATATATATATATATATTTATATATATATTTATATATATATTCATATATATATACACACACACACATATATATATATATATATATATATGTATATATGTTTATATACATACATATATATATATATATATATATATATATATATGTATATATACATATATATATATATATATATATATATATATATATATATATATATATATATATCCAATGAGCCATATATATTTTTGATACATTAATGTCTGGATTATCTTAACGACCTCGGGATCAGAGCCCCAGCCAAATCACACAAAGACAAGAACTTGTGACTGGCCAGGAGTCGAACCCTGGTCATAAGCTCTTGTCTTTGTGATTTTGCCCGGGGCTCTGATCCCAAGGTCATTATATATATATATATATTTATATATATATATATATATATATATATATATTTATATATATATATATGTATGTATATGTATATGTATATATATAAATATATATATATATATATTATATATATAATATATATATATATATATATATATATGTGTGTGTGTGTGTGTGTACGTGTGTATGTATTCTTACAAAGCTGTTCTAATATAGAGTAAATAATTTATTCTCGTATTTTATTTGTTTTTTGAGAGGTGAATAGCCAGCCCGTAAATTGAGTTCCTCTCATGTAAATATAAGTTTTGTATGTAAATTACGTAAGACTTTCATCATTAATTTCATTGTATTCTCCAGTCAAGTCAGTATATGTAGATTTACACTATTTTTTATAATTATCTTTCTATTTCACATATTTTGTTACGAAGTCTCACGTAAGTTGTTTAAGAGTGTTATATGACCCTAGGAGGTATGAACGAGGGCTTATGTAAACCTTGTTTTTTTTTTTATTTTTTGAGGTATTGTGTCCTGTTTGTGAGAAAATATGCAATTCTTATATTTGCCACAAGTTTTGGAAGTTTTTCAAAAACCCTAGTGAGAGAGAGAGTTGCCTGAAACCAAAGTTCATCCACTGAATTTTTATTTAGTTGGTAACTCTGGCGTCCCTAGCAGCCGGCCCCAAGCCACGAGAATAATCTATTTAGAATATTCTAGACGTTACTAAGTTCATATATATGCGCCCCAGGGATGCATAGAAACAGAAGAGAAACAGCCTGTCCTTTGAACGAGCCAAATTACATCCTCCTCTCTCAAGTGCCTCTATAGTGTGTCCTCTCCAAAGTGATTTTGTACCCCAGCTTATATTGTGTTTAGTGTGTTTACGTTGCTGTAAATTTGCTAGTAATTCTAATTTTACTGTGTTGTGGTGAGTGGTGGTATTTTGTAAATCTTTGTCACTGGCCCAGGGAGATTTATGTACAAACGTGAAGTACATTTGTATCATTATAAGGTTAACTATTTTCAATAGGTGTCAAGACTAAGCAATTGTGAAACAAGTGATTGTATAATTTTCATAATTATTGATATATTTTGTCTTAGTTTAAGATTTGTTTAGACTTAATATTTCGAGTGATTTATTTTTTTATGTAAATTCTTTCAAAATGTAATTTTTATAGAATATGTATATTTTTGTAAAGAGTGTATTATTCCAATCACCAGTGTTTATTTCAGTACTCACTCATACCCCTGTTAAAGAATTGAAGTAAGAGTTGTTTGAATAGTTCTTAAAAGCAATTACTCAGTTTTGTTTTGAGTGTACTTAAGAAACCTTTGGATATTCAGCGTTTTTATATATTGCTGTCTGGTTGTTATATAACTGTCTCAGAGCTCAGATATTAAAATTTTCTCGCATAACAGATTAATGTAAAAACAAACCGATTACTTTGGAACTCGAGAGGTTGTGTAGCTTGCCAGCCATAATATATGTAATATATTTTGGTTCCCAGACCACAGGACTATAATATAATAGTATACATATATATATATATATATATATATATATATATATATATATATATATATATATATATGTGTGTGTGTGTGTGTGTGTGTATGTATGTATGTATACAGAGAGAGAGAGAGAGACTAACAAATAGTGAAAGAGGCAGTAAGTAGATATTAACATTCAGCGTGGATTCCAATGACTCTGGCCGTTGCCTAATTATTTCGAATATCTCCATATCCACCTACTAGTGGTAGCGGGTGTTTCATAATTGAAAACAAAATCAGACGCACGTGTATGTTATACCATCATCCTTTAACTAGCCCATAGGGACCTTAACCTTTCTTCCATTACCCCTCCCCTCCACCTTTCTCTTGTCACCCCTCCATGTGTTAATTACTCTTAATAGCAGTTTCGTGCTGATGTCAAAGGAGCTCCTTGATTAGCCCATTCATGATAGGATCCAGATCTGTTAATTCAAAACATGCTGTGTCGATGCGACAAGTGTTGGCATAGTTCTGTGTATGGAAGGTCTTCCATTAACCATATTCAGGCTTTATTTTCTTTTACCTGCATCGATACTAAATAAGTATTCAAGCCAATACGTTAGGGAAGTAGTTTACTTTCCAACTGAATAGTCGGCTGATGACTTAGTTATATTTATTCAGACTATATATATTCATGTTCTATGGCCTTGGTAGCTTTGTACACCATGTTGATGTCAAGTTGATCAATGTATGCTAATGAAAATGTAATCGAAATTTATTTGACAACAAAGTAATGAATGTAAAATATGATTAAAATTATCATCGAATAATGGACATCAACGAGCGTAAAATAGAAAAAAAAAATAAAAAAAAAAATCGTATATATCCGGTGGAGGTTGAATTCTTAGATCAGTACTTACCGTATAACCTCTGGAGTGTTCAAGGTCTACTTCAAACGAAACGTCAGGCTAGTAGATATGAGAATCCACAAAAGAACACATGACAAATTAGCTAAAAGGCTCAATTTCTGAGTGCACTATGAAACTATGAATATAACTAACTTTCTTCCAAAAACATTAGGCATTGTAAGGAAAGATCAGAATTAATAAAATCAAAACCAAATATATTATTACTTGGACATAAAATCATTTACTTCAGCATCTGCAGGACTACTTTAGGTAGAAGATTCCTGAAGATCCATGAAGAAATGCCTTCAGGGTCAATGCCATTCTTGTTGAACGAGGAATAAGATGGGTGTGGGGATAAGTGGGGTTTACAGGCCGGGGAGAAGAGAATGGCAATCAATAACTTTACATACACTCCTGACAAAGCTTTATGCTTTCCACACCGCAAACCATTTTTCCTTATCTCCATCAATCTTGTTGGTGTGATGATCTTTCTCACTGCTTTTGTCATTTTCGTTTGGTTTATGTATTTATTTTTTTCATCGTCCTCACCAGCATCAACAATATTATTACTATTGTTGATATTAATGTATATAGTAGGATGAAGTCGTTATTGTTGTTTTTGTTGATGATGCTGTAATAGCTTAAGTCACCAAAGAATTTCTATTATATACCATGTCTAAACTTATGTATATATATATGTATATAGAAAAAAAGTTATATAATATGGCTATATATATATATATATATATATATATATATATATATATATATATATATATATATATATATATAATATATATATATATGTGTGTGTGTGTGTGTGTGTGTATATATATATATATATATATATATATATATATATATATATATATATATATATATATATATATATATATATATATATATATATGCAATAAAACCACAAGAAAAATGAAAATACGCTCAACTTTTTGTTTTTCCATTTCTTCATGTATGTTAACAGCCAGATTCCGTATTAATAATGTAAAGAAAATCTTAAATGGTTACAAATATAGTCATCAGTTTATATTCCAGCCATATCCATAATAGATTGAAATCAGCTGTTTTCACTGTCTACTGCAGGACTCATCTTTGAACTCCATTCTTGAGAAACTCGCCAAATTACAGCTGTATACTGCCCAAATTTTTTAGAATGACACAGACTTCTATTTGAAATTTATGAAAGTTCTTTGAATTGCATCTATTCACAGACATAAGGCTGTTACGTTGATTTTATGTATCGCAATTTTAATGGTTCTCTGTGATAATAATATTTTTTTATACTTTAAATGGAGCAACTAACTGTAGAGTCTAGACTCTAGAGGGAGTCCTAATATACTGAACTTCTATTAATAATAATGCTATTATTTCTAGCCTTACTACAACTACATTTGGAAAAACAGGACACTATAAATCTACGAGATCCAGTGCCGCGAAGGAACAGAAACAACAAATACACTATATAATATTATGAGTTACTACCGCTCGAGAGTTAGGTCCTTTGACGGGCCAAAAAGTACCACATAAGATCCCTCTCTGGTTATACGGCTCATTTTTTCTTTCCCTGCACATACACCGAATTGTCTGGTCTATTTTTTACCCATTCTCATCTTTCCATATACACCTGATAACAATAAGATAACAGAAAAAAATTCTTCTTCACTCAAGAGGTTAACTATTACACTGTTGCCTAGCTGTTCAGAGGCTACTTCTCACTTGGAAAAGGTAGACGAAATTCGCAAGCTATGGCAAGCAGCTCTTTTAATATCCTGTGTACAATGGACTTCCACTGTCTTGGGTAAGAGTTCACTTGTTTGACGGTACTCGTAGGCTAACTATTCTGTTTCCTTATTTCTTTTCCTCACAAGGTTATTTTCCCTGTTGGAGCTCTTAAGCTTATAGCATTCTGCTTTTCCAACTAGGGTTGTAGCTTAGCTAGTAATAATAGAGATAATAGGGTAATGAGGATAGTAACATTAATAACAACGTTAAAATAAATCACTTATATACAAATAATGAAATGAGACTCACGTCATACTGTTCAACGAAAAAGCTTATGTACAAAGTTGGAATTCTTGAATTTCAGAAAAAAATCTTTACAAATTCATAGAATTTTTTATGAGATTGGCGTAATTAGATTACAATAAGTAATAAACCCTATTGAAAACAATAATTTTATTTTGGGAAATAAGCATTTCTCCCATC
>NC_090725.1:140045526-140053026 GCF_036898095.1 Palaemon carinicauda
CTAACAGCCTCATCCGATACCAAAAATCGTTGCAGCATCACCATCAGGTGAAGAATTTATTGCCTATAAGACAAAATAATATATAATTTTCAAGATTTTATTTTTTTATTTTTTTAAGTGGATGTCAGATAGTCCGGTTTTCATTTCCTAAGCTTTATGCCACAATGTTCAAACCATACCACTGCAGAGTGATGTGCAGAGAAGCACTGACTGTAAGCACTTGCTTCTTCCTCTGCAGCCTTTCTTACAGGACACTCAGGAACACTTTGTCAGTTTTCAACAGCTTGCTGCAACAAGATTTAGAGTTGTCCAACATATCGGCCATATCTCCCCTTTCTGTATCCACCCCAATTTAGCAGAACTGTTCGTGTCTGGACTGGAGATGGTTGCCTGACCCCTGTTGATCCAAGCCTGATGGGCTGCATGCTTTGTGTGTTCTCTGTTCTTTGTTGATGGAACTGAGTTGCATGCAACGGTTGATCAGCAGCCTGGGCTCAGGAAAGCCACTGTATCATGGACCTTCGCCATGACATGCTTCATTGTTGCAACAGAGTGAGCTTGATCTCACTACAGAGGTATTATTGCTGAAATACTTACTTCAAATGGCTGGATTTGCTTCTGCATTGCATGGTGGGTTGATCCTGAAATACTGACTGCATCAGGCACATCCTCAATGAGGAAGACTTCCTCCAACCAAGAATATTCTTCTTTCAAGTGTGACAAGATCGACTGTTGTGCTGGTAAGGATTGGCTTGCCATTGGAGGAGGATTGGGGTTTTGCGTGATGTATGCTGGTCGAATATTGGTATATGCTTCTGGAAGCTCTGAAACTTTATTAATTTTCTCTTCTGACTCCAGTTTGAGAGGCTCACATTCATCGCCAGTATTTTCAGTGCTGGGGTGTTGGAAAATGGACACAATTGTACCATGGAACGATGTTTGAGCTATGATCGTAGTCAGATTGTGATTTATGTTTTCCATTGCTGGGGTCAGATTATTCCATCTTCAACATATTGTGCAACAACTGCTTTTCCTAGATGTACTAATATTTCTAGAATCCTGCCATAAGACATGCTGTCTTGGTACTCACATACAGGCTCATGTAGATTGCAAAAAGTGTTTCACAGTCATTGGAATGCCTGTGGACATCCACTCCTTCCTTGTATTCCCCAAAGCAGTTGTACTGGAAGAGTTGATATAGAAAGATCAGATTTAGATTCATCATGTTTAGCCATGCATATAAAATGCAGCAGTGACGGTGGTACAGTTCGTTATAGGTCTGTGTCGTGAAAGGTGCTGCTGTAATTTGACTTATGATGGAGCATGTCTTGCCTTATTATCTTAGCAGCTTTCACTAGATGGATCACTTTATTGTACTTTGATGTCTCGCCCTTTACAATGAGCTTGCAGCTTGGGAATGTGAAAATGTTACTGGGCTTTGAGACGAGTAGAAGGAACATCAGGCGATCCAACAACAAGCTATTCCAGACTCTTCTTGTGATACATGGGCAAGCCAGCAAGCTTAAAAATGAGTGGATCTCTACTTTCACTAGCATTTTTCATCTCACTAATGTAAGTGACTAGTTCAGAGAAAACAATTGGATATACTTCCTTGCAGTGTTCCTGTGCTTACTCTTGCTCCTGCACCTTTAGGTAGGCTTGATCTTAGTTATACTATAGAGTGGATACAACTAGAGGAATCATGTTGGTTCTGTCAATAGGGAAAAATGTCCCAGATTGCACGACAGCGATATCTATGAACAGACGCGGTCATGAAATCTCAAGATAGTGAAGGTAAACAGCCACGTGCAGTATAATTTTTTCCTAAACTGCAGCAATTCTTGTTTTAAAATCCTGGAATTGTCTTTTATTATTTTCCCTAACCCGGGAAAGAAAGGCAAAGAGAAGACAATGGAAAGTTAAGACCAGTTGCCTTTGTATTATCATAGAAAAATGAAAATATTCAACTTTGCCTTAAAGTTGAGGCCAACCACAGCCCAATCTATACAGACTACATTGTCACAGACCATTGAAATATCTTTATTAGCCTTAGTTCACCTGATCTACCTTAGCATGTGTTATGTATAGTATCAGTATAACTACAACACCTTACATTTTTTATGTTAGTATATTATTGACGTTGTTTACTTTAACCAGAAAAATAAAACCACCTAGTATTTCAATAGGTCAGCATGATTTATGTGAAGAAATATTTACTGAATCATAAGCGCAAAAAAAAAAAAAAATTAAAACTGTCACGACAGAGGTAGTTGTTGAACTAGTTGAACTCATTCATATATGTTGAGAAATTCAAAAATGTAAAAAAGAAAAAAAAACATATGAAAGAATTACTTTTTACAGCTGTAGAACATTTCCCTAGACATTACGTAAATAAAAAAACAAGTATTCCCAATTTGGAATCAAGCACATTAGGTATTGTTATTTTGTTAATAATAAATACAAAGTGTGACTATGGTTTACTATAGGGAAAATTTTTTAGCATAAAGATAAATCTAGGATTTGCTGACATATTTTTTTACTCATAGAGTAAAATATTTAATTCATTATTTATAACCCCCACCCACTTTCGCTCTCTCTAAAAACTGATGTACTATTTATAATATCAACATATATATTTAATCATTCCTGTATCATAAATGGCATTTTCAAAATTTCTGTAAATAATTTGTAGCAATTTAAACAGGTAATGGCTTGCAAATGCACACAACACACTTTAGCTCTGACCACATTTGTTCATAGATAGCTTTGTGAATGTGCGTGGGACACACTGCTGCAATGACATGACGGCTTTAGCTGTATTTACTCAATGGTTATATAATACAAAGCAAGGGGGGGGGGGGGAATATTTCAGTTATTGTTCTATGACATCTCCTGCACTTAGTTTGGCAAGGAATTTCTTATCATTGATCGTTTCTGCATATTCGTTATCCTCTTATTCGCTTGCATAGTCATTGTATCTCTAAGCCCCCGCCTCCCGCCTTTTTGCAATTGCAAAAGAGACATTCATGTGTTTTAGCTGGGATCTTACTTATACCTGCAGAGGTAGGTCTGTTTTCTCCTATGCTTAACTTTGTGTTGTTAAATAGAAGCCTGTAATTCTCATCATATAGTACCTTCTTTTGTCTCAAGGTTTCTTCTACCCCACCACCTTCGTCAAGTGTTGCAGGGTCTAACTTGATTAGCAGTACATTGAGTGAGACAGAGAAACATGTTTTGCCATGGTCATATATCCATCAATCCCTAACTTGCGGAATTGGCCTACTGAATTTTAGATCTTTCTTAACCTCTTGAGATAGACAACACTTGGTTCAATTAGTATTTCACGATTTTCCAATAAAACTAGGTTTTCTGGCCAGTGCTACAAATAGGGGGGGGGGGGGGGCATTTTATCCTTTTCCACTCTATACATGCATGATAAACACTCTCCTATGTGGGATATAAATATGTTATTGCACCGTGCTCTACACCCAGTCCAATCATCCATCTACTGTAGTGTCACAAGTCCCATGTAATCCTGTTATCCTTGCATCAGCTTTTCTGCGCTGGCACGTCCTGTCCATTCAAGTGCGGCTGCCTGACTAATTTGAAGTTAGTTAGGCAGAATTTCAGATACTATTAGGTTATTGCAGCATAATATCAACTTAAATTTCCCACTTACCTGACACTGAACTCCATGCTGAGTTTCACAGCAGTGATGTCACCACTGGGTCTTGGTTGTCCTTGACAATCACTACTTTAAGAACTTCACCAATTTCATTCATTTGAAAGATTTGAGCTAAACATACTCTGTCACATTCTGTGATCTTCGGTGTGCTATCCTTATCTAGAGTATCTAGTGAGATAACACTGTTTTCCACGGATATGCAATAAAAAAATTAGTGAGAAAAATACGTACCGCTGTACTTTTACCAACTAAATTTGGAAGCACATTTATCAGTTTACTTCAAAAACAATAAATCCTATGGAAAAAAATGTGTCAATGGGCTTCACAAACATTAAAATCTACTTCAATAGCATTGAAAAATAGGAACCTATATGTACCCTAAACCATGCAACTCAAAAAACTACATATACATCTAAGCAAAACGTTAACTTTGGGCTGCTAATTTGGCGGCCATCTTGAAAAGTGGCGGCTATCTTGAATTTTCATTTGGGCAATCGGGCAGATTTGATAAGTATAACTAGGAGAACAAGTGTGCCAAATTTGATGCTTGTATCATCATTTGGATGATTTGCCTGATATCCCCTACACTATTACCTCTGCTGGTCGAAAAATCAGCTGTATCACGAACGGTATATATAGCACATTTCATCTTCTAGTTGACTAGTAAAATTCAAATTCGTTGTGCAGAAGGTATATATATATATATATATATATATATATATATATATATATATATATATATATATATATATATATATATATATATATATATATATTTATATATATATATATATATATATATATATATATATATATATATATATATATAAAATGTCCTATATTAAACAAAAATGCTTACCAACAGCGCTTCAATATACGTTACACGTAGTTATCAAAGTTATTTCTCGTATGGCCCAAATGTTGAATATCCTATGTGATAACATTTCAGTCATTTTATCAACTCATAACTTCCTGAAACCTCATAGACTCTTTTCCCCAAGGTTTTTTTTTTTTTTTTTTTTTTTTTTTTAATCTTACTTCTTTTGCTTCTACATGACCATAAGAACTTGAAAAGTTTTGCATCGTCATATCCCAATGTTTCTAAAGAATTTTGGTATTCCTTATCAAAACATATATTGGCGTGGATTTCATTTAAATTAGCAACTTTCACTTTTATTCCATACAGATCAATTTGTTTCATTTGCCCTATCCTTATACCTGCCTCGTTTCTTCTTTCCTCACATATTCCGCATGTCCTGTTCATAACAAATTATTAACACGGTTATTTTTTTTATTTACTAAATTCATATCATACATTCCAATCTCTGTTTGAACAGTTATAGGAAGCTGGCAAAAAATTTGGGCGGTAAGGTAAGAGTATATGAGGATAAGTTTGAATAGTCAAAAAAAAAAAAAAAAGAAAAAAAAACAAGATTGAGCTCTTGAGATCAATAATGGTTCTCGTGGTATATGTATAGTAAGTTGGATAGAACATATGGAAAGAGCAATAATATATATTAAATTAATGTAAAACAGTGAGGATGGGTGGGAAGAGATAAGCAAACTGTTTCAACATGGTTTTGTGGTAAGAATAGAGGGTAACAGGTTGATGAAAACGTTAATTCCTAAGTGGTAAGGGGAAGGACACAAAAGAAAACTTTTTTGGTATTGGATTTGTAATATGAAAGATATATTAGAAAGGCTTGGCTAATTTACAAGAAGGGAGAAACACAGACCAAATGGCGCAGTTTGTGTTTGGAATTTTTCTGTTTTGCTGATGAGTGTAGTAGTTGATATATATATATAACTTACAGTCCGCCCTCGCTTTAAACGATTTCCTTCTTCGCGATTTTGCTCGTTCGCGACATAGAGAACCTATTGAATAAAAAATTACATGTTCGTAAGCGTGCGAGAAGTACTCTCGCCATGCAACAATTTCAAACAGCCTGCGCTCCTTTTCACCCAGCTCGCTTAGCACTACTTCCCTCTTCACTCAGTACAACAGACCATCTCATGCTGACTCGGCCTCAATCTTACACTGTCTTTCCTCGTTTGTACAACTCCAGCTTTGTTCTTTTTTTTTGAGAAGAATCACGTTTTCATGTAAAAGAAATATGTATTTGTATATGGTAATACATACTCTAGGACATTGTTTATATTTAATGGGTAATGTACTCTAGATGTGTGATTCCCTACAGTACTGTGTAAGAGACAACACATCAGGAGTGGCGTCATGCGTCAATAGTTCTGCGTAGAACTTCATACGAAAATGGTTAGTGGTCTTTGTATAAAATACATACACTTAGTTAATCTTAAATGCAGTATCATTGTATACATATTTTACAGTACAGTATTACAGAAATGTTGAGTATTGTTTATTAACTATACTATACAGTACTGTATGTAAATTACTATATATACTGTACTCTACAATATGTAAATGTAGGCTACGTGTGCAGTGAGTTCCTAAACAGTGTGAGTCGTCTGAACGAAAAAGTAAACACTTTCAACACAGTTAAGCTGTACGGTAGTGATAGTATTGTAAGTACATCATAGTAATATACACTACAGTATCAGTGTATTTATTATAAGTGTACCGATGACTACTGTAGTGTTGCGCACTGTACTGCACTATACTGTAGACTTACCTTATCCAGTGTAGTAAGGTGGGTATAATTCGTATATGGGGAAGACCCATACATCATCAAAAAACAAAAGACAATATCGCATCTCATGATGACACTGCTAGTGAGGAAGAAGAAGCAGACACTCCACAACGACACCATTTGCCAATACCGCTACCCTCTTCGTTTCTTTACAAGGTAAGTTTTTTGTTTTTTCGGTTGTCAAATATAAATTTTTGGTCAACTAATATAGTGTCCTATGACTGAATTTGGCAGGATCAAGTTGACATAGATTTCATAAGTGAAAGTTGTTATAAACATGCAATATTAGTGTAAATAAAAATGACCCAATCAAAATTGACGCCATGACATTTTAAAAAATGCAGACCAGAAACACCCTTATGGATACAAGCTGTACACGGGAATTCCAAGTATTAGTAATTTTATAAGTGAGAAAACAAGCGAAAAAGTGATTGTGTTCATACTTTTCAATGAAAATAAGTACCACAAGTGAAAATGAGTTATAAAAAGCGCAGGAGGTTTTTATTTTAGGCTAAAGTTACGAGTGTTTTTCTTTTTTTTTAATACCGTTTCATGGGCAATATATATAGTGACTATAAGTATTAAATAAGATGTGTTGTTAATAAGAAGTGACTATGATTAATATTTAGAGTAATATTCAAGCTTGAAAAGTCTTTTTTGTTGGGACGACCCGTGCACATACGCTAGGCTACTGTGCGAGTCTTAAACCTGCCACACCCACCTGCCAAAAATATTTTTATGTGACTTTCCTTGTATTTTGCAAGTTCTAATGACATTTATCCTCTTTCAGTTACATACCCCAAAAACCTCATCCAGACTGACAGAAAAAGTCTGGAAGGGCTGCATGCCAGCAATTTGACATTAAAGTGATGACCCTCATGGTAAGATTGTGGAAAATATTTGCTTTTACTGTAGTCAAGTCTATTTTAGGTAAGGCTAAGCTATTCATTTTTTAATTCATCTTAGGCTATGCTGTTATTTTTATAATTTACTGTAGTCAAGTCTATTTAGCTTAGGCTATGCTATTCATTTTGTAATTCATCTTAGTTTAGGCTATTATTTCCATAATTTACCCTAGGCAAGGCTATTCCAGAATGATTTATTTACAATATAGCCTAATTCGTTTCTTCATTTTGCAGAATGCTTTCA
>NC_090725.1:140058026-140063026 GCF_036898095.1 Palaemon carinicauda
ATTATTATTTGCTAAGCTACAGCACTGGTTAGGGAAAATAGGATACTATAAGCCCAAGGGTTCCAACAGGGAAACTTCCCCAGTGAGAAAAAAAAAAAAACTAGATGAACTACAAATAATCAGCAATTAACGTAAAGTATCTTAAGAAGAGTAACAATATCAAAATAAAGCTTTCATATGTAAACTATGAAGATTTAAAAAAATAACAAAAGGAAGAGAAATAATATATAATAGTGAGCATGAGTGTACGCTCAAGCAAGTGAACTGTAACCCAAGACATTGTAAGACCATGTACAGAGGCTATGACACTACCCAAGACTAGATAACAAATTTTGGAGTGTTCTTCTCCTAGAAGAGCTGATTACCATAGATGATAGTCTCTTCTACTCTTACCAAAAGGAAAGTAGACATTGAACAATTACAGTGCAGTAGTTAACCTCTTGAACGAAGAAGAATTGTTTGGTAATCTCAGTGCTGTCATGTGTATGCGGTCAGAGGGGACTGTGGAAAGAATAGGCCAGACTATTCGGTGTATGTGTAGGCAAAGCAAAATGAGCCGTAACCTGAGAAAGGGATCCAATGTAGTACTGTCTGGCCAGTCAAAAGACCCAAGAACTCTCCAGCGGTAGTATCTCAACGGGTGGCTGGTGCCCTGGCCAACCCACTGCCTATAGCTATACCACTAACGTTACTAGCCTTTGTATTTGTTATACTAGCCCGTTATTTCTCTCCCATTCTGGCATAGTACTTGTAATGTGGTGTACTTATTAATCTCCTAATCAATTGGTGTTTCAAAATTACCCACAAATAGTATTGCATAATAACCGACACCATTCATTCCCTTCTTATATTTTAAATTTATTATGCTAAATATAGAAAAAATTGCTTCTCTTCGAATCTGCTCTTGTAGTCTCAGTTCTACGCCATTTCTCCTCCTTTATCAACATAGTCTTTCTCTTAGAGGTCGCTTTTCCTTTTCCCTGTCTTCTCCTCATCAGAACCTTCTCTTTTCTTCCTGTTCCGTCTTTGTTCACTGCAACTATTACTAATGTATTGTATCTGCTCTACTACTAACAAAACTACGCTGACTGCTGGCACTACAGTACTCCTACTTCTACTTCTCATGCTGTTATTATTGTTACCACTTCTTCCTCTTCTTTCCTCTTCTCTCCCCTCTCACCCCATACCTTCCACTTCATTAACCTCTGTTGGGGTTCCACGGCCAACCCCTAGAATCTGCAAGAGTTAATGCATCGCCCTAGTGCACTAGCCGGTTATTACAATTACCGGCTATTGTGGCCGGTTATCCGGTAAGCTAACCGTATTTTAATGGTCCATCTAGGTGGGATGGGTTGGGGAAGAACGGGAGGGGAGGGATACTACGAGCGGATAAGGGGTGGGGAAGTGATGATAGCAGATAGGGAAGGGGAAGTGAATAATAGCTTGAGAGAGAGGGAGAGAGAGAGAGAGAGAGAGAGAGAGAGAGAGAGAGAGAGAGAGAGAGAGAGATCAGAACCTCTGGATCATCCGAACGGCTGCTTTAAAAGGATGGTCGGATAAAGAGACATGGGGATGTGGCTAGATAATGCACCTTCTGGTCCCATAATTCTCTGCGTTATTAGATATGCATTTTTATACTCTTGCCACCCGAGCAGGGAGGGAAGAAGAGGAGGGGAGACACACGACTGACGCCAGTGATGAGGTAAGGAAAGAGAGAGAGAGAGAGAGAGAGAGAGAGAGAGAGAGAGAGAGAGAGAGAGAGAGAAGGATGAATGCTGAAAACAATGGAAAAGAACACTTACGAATAATGCATAGTAGAAGGCTTAAAGCCACAAAAACATTCCACCGGGAAAAGTGTAGAGAAAGCTAATGTTCTAATGTAAAGCGGGAAAAACATTGAACTGGTAACGAACAGGTTGAAAGCTTCATTACAAAAGACAAGGGAAGAAGGGAGATGATGGCATGCTCAGGAAATAGAGCAGAGGAGATAAATGGAAAAGGAAATAATCAAAAGGAATTAGGAAGACTATCGAATGACTAGGCTATGAATGTGGAGATAACAAGAATAGTTGATTCATGAAGTAGATTCTAAAGTTATTTTGACAACAAAAATGTTACAAAAGACCAGTGAAATTTACAAAAGGGAACCAACATATGAAATACACAATGGCATTGTTGACCAGAGGTTTTTTCGGTCTTAATTATTTATGAAACCTGTTGATATTTGATGGGCAGCTGATAAAATTTTGACACCAATGAATAAAATACAAACTGACATGAGCTCAATGAAAAAGAAATAAAACAGACATTGCTGTGTTCGACAATCATATTACTGAATCTTTGATGAAGTTCCTTCATACATCTGAATGGAAGTTTTAAAGTAAAACCTGGGCTTTGATAGGTTTCAGGTTGCCCTAGAAAACCTTGTTTCAAGGCTCTTACTTCTGAGTGTGTCTACTGCCGAAGATAATATATTTTCTTTTGTATTTACATGGTCTATGATATTGTATTGAAATTAAATGGGCTCAAATGTGAAGCAATAGAATCTTAGCTCAACTTACACATTTTCAGTAAGCTGCTTTATTTCAGGGCTTCCTTTAAGTAAAATGGAATACAATATCTTGGTTACTATAGATTTCGTGAGTGTCAATGTTACAAAGGAGAGAAAAATGAAACATAAACATCGATACCTAAATGGTAAAGAATTAACCCTTGAAGTAAAAGGAATACGAAGAGGGGGCTCATAAATCCCGTAATCCTATGGATGAATTGTGTCTAAGACCCAATTGCTTACAGAGGGATTAGCCAAAGTGCTTAAATAGATATCAGTAAGCCCTAGTTGCCCTCAAAGAGTTTATTGACCCCCTAAAGATGGCAACCAAACAAGGTGACATTATGTCATTTGATTTCGGGAATCATTCATGAATATTTCGTTAATAGAAACTATCCCTTTAACTTTAGGAATGGTTTATACATCGGATTCTATTTCCTTTGAGTATACTTGAGCACATACATATGGAATTATTTTTTTTTCTCTCTATGGAAATATATTTTTTTTTTTAAAGAAAAAAGAAAGGGGTATTTTGGGATCCCATTTCCCAACGTTTAGGGGTCCAGAATCAAGTCTTCTCTTGTGATTCTAAACATACTCTTAAGATGGCTAAACAATATCTTTATTGCCATAAAGATTATCAAGAAATTGAGAACCGTGTAGCCTAGCTTGAAAACTTTGTTTTGCGTTTCGCAATGCAACTGTTACTGAAAGAATATCTTTTCTTCGCCGGTGTGTCAGTACCGAAAAAGAAGACACCCAGTCCCTAACTACTACTACTACTACTATTACGTTCTAATGAGCATTTCCTTACTCAAACATCTTAGCTCGTTGCCTCCAGAGATTTAGCCTGAGTAGGAGTTACGAAAAATATAATGTCCAGGTTCTCTGTTCCCTCTTAGTAAATATTAATGTTATTTGGACTTTCCATTTTCACCCTTTCCTATAACTTACCTTATACAACAACGTATTGTTGCAATACTTATGTAGGTATAAACGGAGTAAAAAAAATCAATGTTCAGCATGTGAATAACTGAATTATGAGACATATCATACGTTCAATATCCTGCAAACCCAGAAAAGACAATTGAACACTCGAAATGGTGTGCTGTGAGTCATCTAAACAATTAGTTAACTGGATGCCTACCTAAACAAAACATTCACTCTATGAAATAGTTGCAAATCCATTTTCGAATCAAGACAATTTGACCAAAAATTCAATTGCAAAAATCAAATCTAAATATTGCTAGAACAACGACCAACGATAAACAGTTACAGTATACTATCATATAATATGAGAGTATTTTTGCATTTTGTTTTTAAGAGTGACATAGTCCCCTAACCAGCCATCCTTTATATTATGAAATCATACAGCTTCCCATAGGGAGGCAGAACAGATGACCAACTTATTGTGGTGGGGTGCTGTGAATCATTCAAATTGAAGAGGCCATGCATTGGCTCCTAAAATCCTAGAAACCAAGGAGCTATTTAACGAAATATCACTGAAACCCCGTATTGCAAGTACGAACCATATTAATTTTAATAAGGAAAAATAAAGAATAACACGCAAATGTAATCCTAGTTTATGATCCTCTTAGCATAGATATTCAAATTTACAAGAAAATATGCGAGATACAGGTCATTGATAGGAGACAATGAAACTAAAGAGAAATAACAAGAGCATTCAAGAAAGAATAAACAATAATATTGGGGATAAGAGAGAGAGAGAGAGAGAGAGAGAGAGAGAGAGAGAGAGAGAGAGAGAGAGAGAGAGAGAGAGAGAGAGATCAAGCTATGAAAGGGGTCTCCTGGCCAGTGTACCAGTGAATGGATGGTATTTCTGTCCGGAAGGTTATATAAAAGCTAACTTATAAAGGTTCGTCTATCATGATATACTTGGAAAAAAAAAGGCTTTTTGTTCCTGTTGGGCCATAAACATTCTCCCATGTAAAAGGTTTTGATAATTCTGTCTACTGTATGATAAAAAGTAAAGGAAGGAAATTATACAAATCAGGAAATTTTGCCGCTAAATTGATAATAGCTGACTAGGGACAAGTAAAATCTAGGATGAAGAAATGTTTATTCCTACCCTTATCCCGCCTGCTCAGGCCCGTATTACTTCAACCAGAGGGAGGTTGTTGATGAGGTTGTGTAATAACAATACTGATATGATTTTTTTTCTCACTTTGGCTATTCTGTATTGTAATTACAAAGGTCATAAGAAGAAAGAGTGGAATTATTTCATATTTATTGTGTACATTTTTATATACACTATTTCATTTTTTATTTTGTGTGTAAGATGTCTATTTTTGGGGTGAATTCCATGTATATTTTTTATGCTGCATTTCTGTCTATTACAGGGCATACCCTATTCCAGATCGGGGTGTCCTCGAAATACCACATACAGTAGACTAGAGAGGGCAAGTGAGCACCTCCGGAGTCAGTAGCA
>NC_090725.1:140075526-140080526 GCF_036898095.1 Palaemon carinicauda
GGCTCAGAAGCAGGTGCAGTGACGGTCAGCGACATAGACGATGATGATGTGAGGTCCACAGGTTCCCACAGCCAAGCATCTATGAGTACCTGGAAGGACAAGGGCAAGAGGAAGCGGTCCACCCCAACCCCACTTGACACCACACACAGCAACACCTGTGTGTCCGAGAAGGACTTCAGTATGATATTGAAGAATGTGAGAATCCATTGTTTTTGACTTCTGTTGCATTAAAATACTGTACTAAATTGTTACAATGTTTGTATAATATATATATAATATATATTATATAATATATATTATATAATATATATATAATATATATATATAATTTATTTTTATAATATTTTTTATGTTTCAGCTTATGTCGAAAGCAGATTCCATGGCGACCCCCTCGTTCAGCGCCCAGCACAAGATTGTGCACGATTTTGCGTGCCTGCTGGAAGGCTACATGCGTGCCATCCCAGAAGACCAATGGCACGAGTTCCAGATCGAGTGCCTCAACCTTGTACACCGCTACAGGAGCGGCGTCAGGTCTTCCAGCAGCCACAGCAACAACCAGTCGTGACCTGGGCAGGCCCACAGCAACAGAAACCTTGGCAGCCCCCACAGCAACAGCAACCTTGGCAGCCCCCTCAGCAGCAGCAACTCTGGCATCCACCTCAACCAGCACCCTCGCAGGCACAGCCAGAGCAGCAGCAGCATCGTCCAGCCAGTCATAACTGGATGCCGCCCCAGTCACCACAGTATTCAGGCCATTCTTCCTGGCCCCGTACCACGGAGTGGCAACCAGGGATGCCAACTCCACCGTCAGCCACCCCTGTCCAGGTGACTTCACCATCTACCTCATTACCGTCACTCACCCTTGTCTTGGCTCCTTCACCAACACCTTCATTGTCGTCGCTGTCTTCGACATTCAAGACACCTTTGACACCACTCAGCTTCCCTGTCCTGACCCCAGGGACCCTCGACAGTAACCTAGATGACACCATGTCACCCTCACCCCTCTACACGTCCAAGGAACTGAACACCCCACCAGTCAGCGAGTCATCCCCACGCAGTACCAAAACCACCAAGGACAAGGACATTAAGCCATGAGACACACTTGTAAATATTTGTAAATAAATGGACTATGATACTTGTACATATATGTTGTTTTAATGTAAATAAAATATTTATTTATTTCAAAACACTTATTTTTGTCTATTACCTTAATATACAAAGAAAGAAACTGGAAACTTAAAAATAATAAAAGGAAAGAAAAATAAACCCAAAACTTTTTGATGTTAGCTGTTTTAAAGTAAATAAAATGATTTCTTATTTCAAATATTTCTATAACGTTAAAATGAAGAGAAAAAAGAGGAAACGAAAAAAAATAAATAAAAAGGAAAGAAAAATAAACCTAAGAAATTTTAATGTTTGCTGTTTTAATGTGAAAATAAAATTTCTTATTTCAAAATAATTCTATAACTTTAAAATGAAGAGAAAAAAAATGGAAACAAAAAAATAAATGAAAAAGAAAGAAAAATAAACCTAAGAAATTTTTTGTTTGCTGTTTTAATGTGAAAATTAAATAATTTCATATTTCAAAATATTTCTATTACTTTAAAATGAAGAGAAAAAAAATGGAAAAAAAATGAAAAGGAAAGAAAAATAAACCCCAAGATATTTTTATGTTTGCTGTTTTAATGTAAAAAATAAAATGATCTCTTATTTCATCCACACAATTCTTTTTCTCTATTACCAATCAAGAGCCAAATTTTTTTTTTTAAATAAAAAGGAAAGAAAAATAAACCCAAGAAATTTTTATGTTTGCTGTTTTGATGTAAATATAAAATGATGTCTTATTTCATCAACACACTTATTCTCCTCTATTACCTTAAAATCAAGAGCCAAAAAAATTATTTCTGTTTGCTGTTTTAGTGTAAAAATAAAATGATTTCTTATTTCAACACACTTAGTTTTCTCTATTACCTTAAAATCAAGAGCCTAAAAACTTTTCATGTTTGCTGTTTTAATGTAAATAAAAATGCTTTCTTATTTCAAAGCAAATGAAATAAAAAAAACTCAATAAACAGGAAAGAAAAATAAACCAAAAAATAAAGGGACAAAAAAATACCACCAAGGATGAGATGAGACACTTCTAAATAATTGGAATGTAATACTTGTACATATTTGATGTCCGCTGTTTATATGTAAATCAAAGGCTTTCTTATTAAAAAAAAAAAATAAAGGCCAACAAAAAATACAAACGAAAAAGATACGTTTCTTTTATTAACAAAATGGAACAACTATGCAGCTCATGGAGGTACTACAATTTTTTCTTGCCAAGGGACAGCACCAGCAGGGGACATGTAGTAATGTGAAAGGTAGTCTCGCTGATCCTTTGCATCCTTCTGGATATGATGGCCGGTTAGAGGCATCAGCCCCTGCAGGTATTGCTCATTCCTCCATCCACCAGGGATCAGAGCATGTGTGTCCAGATCTTCGAAGTCCACTTCTGACAAAGCACCTGGGTATTTGATGAAGACGAGGTTGTGCAGGACACAGGCACACATGGTGATCAGGTTGATGGTGTCGGGGTTCTGCTGCATCGTCGTCAAGAAGCAACGGAACCTTTGACTTAAAATTCCAAAGGCATTCTCCACGACACGTCGGGCACGAGACAACCTGTAGCTATATATGCGTTCTCGTAGGACTTGTGACCGATGGGAGAATGGTTTCATCATCCAGGTTCGGAGAGCAAAGGCGTCATCCCCTACGAAGTGATAGGGCACTGGGTGGTCATCATTAGGAAGTGGTTCTGGTTGAGGCACTCCAGCTCTGTTGTCTTCTATAGCATCATGCATAGAACAGTTGCTCCATGTTCCTCCATCCGACGCACCACCCTCTGCCCCAACATCCACATAGAGGAACTTGTAGGAAGCATCTGCCACTGCCATCAGTACAATGCTGTGGAAGCCCTTGTAATTGTAGCAGTAAGAGCCAGCATTGCGTGGCTTCTTTATGGCGATGTGCTCTCCGTCCACAGCCCCCAGACAGTTGTGGTAATTCCATCTGGAGCTGAACTTGGCAGCAACTTCCTTCCAGGCCTCTTCAGTTTTGGGGCAGCGCAGCACTTCGTTCTTGTAGGCCGCGATGATGGCTTTACACACCTCGGGTATGAACTTGCAGATGGTACTTGCATCAACCCTGAAGCTGTACTGCAGACTTTGATCCGAATTTCCAATGGCTAAAAAGCGGAGGGTGACAGCAATCTTAAGTCCAACTTGAAGCGGTTCCCTCATGAAGGTGGACTGCTTCAGGAGGTGGGGGGTTAACTTCTCAACCATCTCTTGAAACAGGTCAGGTGTGATTCTGAGGTAATTTTTGTAGCCCCTTGGATCTTTCTTGTGGAGTTCAGTCAATAGACTGTCATACTGTCCAAACTCGTGCCTTCTGGTTAACCATTCAGTGACCCACACTTTCCTTTGTATCTTTCTTCAAGGTGGAGTTGCCTTTTGTTTCTCTTTTTCCTCTGCCAGCCTCTTCTGCTCTCCAACAAAGGCTAGAGTAGCTGCCAGGTATAGGAATCTTCTCCTCTTTGCAATGGTGTCTCTGACAGTAAGCATTGTTGTCTCTTCCGAAGCCAATCCAAGAATGGCGTGGCCAAGTTGTGAACTGGCGTGAACGATGCGTGACAATACGGAAAGATGCGTGAACGTGTCGTGAACTTGTCGTGAACTAGTCGTGCCAATTCATGCCATGTCGTGAACGTGTCGTGAACTTGTTGTGAACGTGTCGTGAACTTGTAGTGAACAGTGCGGGAACCTCCCAGTGCGTGCCACAAAAGTGGCATGCACTGGTACGCATTTTGCGTGCCAATGCGGCCAATGCGTGCCAGAAATTCGTGCAAGTGTCAGGGTACTCATTGTTTATAAGGACAAGATTTTACAATACATCCAATCTTTCTAAAGCTATAGTAATTAGAAAAATTTTGAGTCATCCTACCTAGATCGTTTTCCCGGTAAGAATGAATTTCCAAAACTGACTAGTGAGAAAAGATAAAACTACTAAGATAATAGAACCATAATTCTAATATAGACTGTATGTAGTCGTGTATTTGCAGTCAAACATTTCTATTTCTTACACTAATGCAAGAATGCTGATAAACTCTAGATTCATTTTGATCAATTATATTGTGCGTACATTCCTTACGGATCAAGTCAAAAGGCCATACTTATAGTTTTTGCATTGTGGAATACCTACGTTTATGTTGTATAAGGGACCAGAGTAACAAAAAAGATATCTGAAGCTTAGGTAGACAAGGACAGTAGATGGGAAAGGACAGAGATACACAGATAAACATGAAGCCATGACATTAATGAAAAATATAAACTTCAACATGAACTGAAGAGCGCCACTAAGCCGTGCATTGTAAGTACGAATGTTCCTGATTTGCACAGAGATCAAAATCCTCTCATAACAGACAGTGTTACATTAAAACCTGAGATGTTCGAACAGGAATATGAGGTACTTATCTTTTATCATCTGAATTGCTGTTCCCATTTCTGAAACGATACTGTATTCCTTGCTCTAAGTTAGGGATTCAATTAAAAGCTCTCCATCCCATCAATAACTTTCTCTTGACTTCAATTACACTTCATAGGCAGGTCTCTTTGCATAATAAATTGTACATTGTTCTTGATCACCGATTAACTGTTTAATCCTGTCCTATCTTTTGTTGTGTTTAAAGTTTAACGTCTTTTCTCTCAAATGTTCTATTTTTTGGTTCCTCGGTTACTGTTTTATTCAGCTTAGCGTCGCTTGTATCGGACCAAAACAAAAACAGTTTTCTTCAAAATAATATAGCATTAAATGTTTGCTCGCGTAATATTCTAAGATCTATCTAATTCTAACTACCTGGTTATTCTATTTAAGAAGAGAAGCCGCCAACATCAAACCTATCGTCTCCTTTTTATAATTTAGCTTTTTTTAAGAATTCGTTGCTCTGTGTATACGTA
>NC_090725.1:140103026-140108026 GCF_036898095.1 Palaemon carinicauda
CAACGTAATTGATCAGTCAAATCATTGTTCTCTAGTTTTGGATAGTGCCATAGCCTCAGTATCATGGTCTTCCACTGTCTTGGGTAAGAGTTCTCTTGCTTGAGGGTACACTCTGGCACACTATTCTGTCTTGTTTCTCTTCCCGTTGTTTTTTAAGCTTTTATAGTTTATATATGAAATATCTAATCTACTGTTACTGTTCTTGAAATATTTTATTTTGTTTGTTATTACTTCTCTATTAGTTTGTTTCCTGGTAGCTTAGCTTGTGATAATAATGATGATAATGATCAGCGAAGCTTTTATGTAATGACCTGTGTCATGTTCCTTGGTACGAGGGAAACAAGTGAAAAGTAAAAGAGGACTAGAAGGGAATAGATTAGGGATTATTCTTTAATTAGAATAGGCAAGTCTCTGGAAGAATTTTAGATTGTAAATCGTCAAGGCTATATGGAACAGGAGGATTCCAAAGCACTAAACACCAATCACAGGATTTCTCATTTCCAAAGAATTCAAGTGAAACGATGCAAGTCATGGCAAGTGTTGCGAGGTCGCCGAAGAGAAGCGAAGACTGACATTAATAGCAATAGTATATCAAGCCTCATGTCATTCAAACTTCCATTATTCGGGTGTGGGTGTTTGTATTCCCGATATGTAATTTGTTACTATAAAAGAGCCATTGAGAAAGAATAGATAAATCCAAAAGACGACGTTTAATCAACCCAAATGGATGTTTTGAATGCTTAAATCCTTTTCCGAAGGGCTGTTTCCTGCCAGTGATATATGAATATTCTATGACTTTCTCATGTATGGATCTAACCCAGTGGAATGAGAATTGCCTTGCCAATGTCCTTCCATCTATTTAAAACAGTAACCATTTTACGTATACTGAACAAAAGAACACAATTTCTTGGACTCTCTTCATCTGATGGTCACTTAAACGGTAATTACGCATGTTGTCGAATTCTATTATTACACGTATATCAGCAAGGCAGTCTTACTCTCTATTTGATATTTAATCCGCTGGTCTTTCAAGTTATTGGTAGAAGAGATAAAAGAAAGCTTTGTGGATTCCATCCACACTAAACCTAACTACATGTGACTAAAATTTAATATCATGGAGTCCTAACTATGGACTTGGAATCCAGGAAGTTAGTATAGAAGCCTTTTGAGGTTTCAGATTGAAAGGTATATTACAGAGCACACTTTCTCATAATCTTAAGCGGTAGGAATAGATGATCACGACTAGCCCTGATTGACTTTTGAGAACTAAAAGAAATGAAGGTAGATGTTACAAGAACCTTAGCTTCTGCCAACGTATGTCTTTCTAGTTCAATTTATCACCTGTTGGTGAAAAATAATGAGATTATTGTCAATTGTGCTTAGATTGCGATTCGTAATACTGTTTATTGTCGACTTCGTGGGAGGATTTGATTTTTCTGTGCCTTTTTAAGGCTTTTCTTCAACACTTTGCTTTAAATCTATTTCTTCACAGCGGTAAGCGGTACAGTCTTAAATATAGGCTTTCAAGTATTTTCTGGTAGCATATTGGTTGCTAGGACTTGATTGAATCCTTTCGGGTTCAAGTAAACATTTTCGTATCTTAATTCTTTAGTTGAAACTGTTTCATTGTAACTATCTGTTGCTTTGCGGTTTGCATGCATTTGCTTGATGTAAGATAGCAAGGTATACACTGCAGTAGAACAGTATTAGTAAAGTTTTAGACGGGATGTCAGCATCTTTATTTCCAATAGCGGCAATGTTTTATCTTGGTTTTTGGTGTTGTACCGCACATGTTTCATACATGCTCATACAATGTAATGCTATTTCCTTTTATTATCATTCGCTCTCTTCCACAGCCATAATAGAACAACCTGTTTAAACTTGCTATTGCTTAATATAGCTTATTTGAATTTTTGTGACATACTTGCTTTCAATTATCTTTAAATAAGCTCGTTATCCGTTGAATAAGTTTTAGTTGCATTCACCTCGCCTCTCTGTAAGCACCTAACAAGCACTTCACACATTGGTAACCCCGGAGTAATCCACGTACCGCACGTGTTTCATACATGCTCAAATAGTCTAAAACATAGGATTAAACATATTGTTCTATTCTCCATGCGGGGGTGAGCTAGAGATAAGAAAAATAATAGCATTACATTGCACAAGCGTGTATGGAATACGTGCGGTACAGTGTTCTCTCGAACCAGCCTAGATTACAGTTATGAAATGGGTTCTCTGTTGTTTCAAGTTCAGCCATGACAGCTTATAAGGAAAGAATAGGCTATCCTTACCTTAGAAATAATGAATTTTTGCAAACACTATGAACAATTTGCCCTTATGTATCATCTTCGGTAGTAATATCACAATCAACCAAAAAATTAGCTACAACCCTAACTCAGTTACCAACATTGGATCTTGGATAGTATCTAACTCATTAGGCATCTATGCTTAAGTGTTAAAGTGTTCCTTATCGTTGACCATTACTGCGGAAGACCCATACTGGCTGTCTGTAGGTATGGGGGGTAGGGTTGATTGCTAGCTTTGCAATCCTCCTTGGTTACATCTATCAGGATATTTTTAAATGGGATTGTTTTCATACCTTAGGGTTTCATGAAACTCAGGTAAGATTAACGATAGTCTTCTACAACCATTCAAGAAAATCACTGACAACACATGCGTCGAGGAACTTTCCTTCATAAAACTTGTTTCTATAGTTCTTTAGTACTTCTTGATTTAATCTCAAGATTAGACGGCACTGGAAGACATATCAGTAGTTAACATTCACATTTAAAAACCGTTTCTCGTTGAAATAATCTTGACACATTAGGTGTTCAAAGCTGGGATATAATATTAGATTGATAAATGGTCAGTCTGATTACAGTAATGATATATATGTGTATCACTGATTGGGAGGAGATGCTGATTGGCAACCTTGGCTTGGGTAGCAGAGCTGCAGTACCCCAGAAACGCACTGTCAACAGTATGATACTATATGAGATACAGCAGCATGATACAGAGCTAGTAAATGCATTATAATAAAAGGTTTTCATATGTTAATGAATTATTTTGAAAACGGTACTAAAAATTTCTGAAAATATCAAAATTTAAATTACCTTCATATTTGCTGTATGAATCACACCTTTTATCTATATTGCCGTTGCTAGGTGTAATTAGTAGTTAGGTCAAGTAAATAAAGATTTTATAGCAACTTCAATAAGCACAAAAGCAGCACACAGGTGCTTTCATCTTTAAAGAGAATTGAAGCTTTTTTTGCAATTTCATTATAAATGTGAGGCTGTTTTAACAGTGATATCCATTGAAAAAATGAAATAGCAGAAATAAAAGATTTTGATTGGATGGTAATAAACATATTTTCTTCATATAAAAAACCGACATACCGACATGTAATACTAGTATCACCATCTCAGCCATCCCAACATTATCACCCATGCTATCCCAATACTAATATGCTCTGGAAATTCACGAACATCAGCCACAACTCAAACCCGAAGTAGTTCATATTTGTGTATCCTACTTTATGGAAAATACGTTTTTTATTTCCTCCCGTGTTGCGACCCGTGTTAATAGCCTTTAAAGCGTTTATTCTTTCGTCTTAAACATGATAAAGGCTTTCATTGTTCTTTCAGTATTATAGAAAATGCTAGAAACATCATCAGAGAAATTTCGGGAAAACGTATTAGGATATTTACAATAAAATCAATCGACCCTAAGAACACAGCCTTATGTGATACATTATAATATTCCAGTGAAAAATTGTCATTTGATATCAAGAAATTCTTTATACATTATGATTGGTGGTTGACTGGTTTACACACATGTGTATTTGTGTAGGCTAGGTTTTGATGTGATCATAAATTAATTCAGTGTGTTTGAAGTCGAAGCTATCATTAAAAAAAAGGTCTGACTGATTGCAACAATTACAGACGCATCGCACTTACGTCAGTTGCCATAAAAACATATAGTATGCTCATTCTAAACAGACTAGAGAGAAAGATTAATGAAAAACTGAGAGATGAACGATCATGATTTAGAAAAGGTAGAAGTTGTATTGACCAAATTTTTATTTTAAGACATGTTGTACAGTAATGTGTAGAATATATAGACCCACTTTTATGGCATTTGTGGACTATGAAAAAGCCGCTGATAGTGTGCACCGACCAATTTTGGGGAGAGGCCTGCGTTATTATGAAGTTTCTCATAGATATGTAAATTTGATTAAGTCTCTTCATGAGCACAGAAAGTGCAAAGTCAATATTGATGGAGTCCTATCAAATGAACTTCCAGTTCGAGAGAATATTGGTGATAACACATCCTCTAAGCGAATGTGTTATCACCTATGTTGTTTATCCTCCTCATGGATTTTGTAAAGCGTAGAACAGTTGGAGATGGTTTACTGTAGAAGGATTGGACTGGATTGGTAATAGGAAATTAGCTGACCTAGAGTATGCTGATGATGCTGTCCTTATTAGCATAACACCACAAGACCAGCAAAGCTTGCTTACAAAAAGGCATGAAATATCACATGAGGTTGGGGTCAAGATAAATAGAAGAATGACAAAGATGATGAGAATGGAATAGAAGAAGAAATATCATTAGAAGGAGAAATAATTAATGAGGTGGAATCATCTAAATGTGTAGGAACTATGATCTCTAATACAGGGTCTTTAGAATTGGAGTTTAATGAAAGATTGAAAAAACAAATCAGACAATGCTTAGGATAAATGAAATTTGGAAATCAAATCGCCTGAAATTGTTTATAAAATCAGGCTATATATTAGTTACTGAGATCGGCGTTACTGTGTGGAAATGAGTCATGGTATGACAATGAAACAATAACCAACAGATTTTGTATATTTGTGAACAAAGCTCTCAGAAGAATATTGAGAGTTAAATGGTAGGAAAGGATTAGAAATGAAACTATAAGAGAGCTCACTTAAGTGCCATATGTGGATGATATCATGGTAGGGGGTAGATGGAGA